>NW_027506901.1:192500-247500 GCF_052324685.1 Brachyhypopomus gauderio
GAAATGGAGTCCTCTGGCCCCCGAGAGACCACAGGTCAGTGCGGGCGCCCTCACCACAAAAGACTACACACTGAAAACGCTTTACGACACCAGCTAGCTGCCGACCATGTGGGGAGGCTTGTCCTGTCGTCTCGTGATCAAGTCGTACCGCGAATAAATATTCGTTCCTAAAGTGGAAAAAATCTCACCACGTTTCTTGATTACTAAATTTCTTGGTGACAACTTTGCCCAGCTCCTGGCCCAGCCGGTCCGCGATCTTCTGCGACAGGTCCGGGTGCGAACTGCCGCTGAATATCTTGATGTTGGGCATCCTCGGTGGTTCCAGGGTCCTGATGTGTGTCCTGCACTAACGCGTGTCCTGCAGTGTGTCCGACAGATCCGCACACGGTCCAGACGGTCCGGTCACGCGCACGCTCCGTCTCCGGCTCGTGACAGCGCGAGGACGAGCGTCACGTGACCGCACACCGTGTCGCGCGCCCGGGTAGGATGGCGACGTGCCGTAAAGCGTACGAGAAACCAATAACTTCCGTATTTTCTTTTTTTAATTATTATTTATTTGCTTATTCTGTCGATAAACGTGACGGCAAATACTTGACACATACGTGTAGCAGGTCACAAGCACGCCATATTTATATCGATACATTTTTTAAATAAAAGATGTTACCTACCATGTTCCCCGTCTCTAAGATTATTTACTGCATTAACAAAAATCGTGCAATTACACTAAGACAGACTGGGCATGTCCGTGTTTAGTGATTCAGCATTTACATTATTATTGTGTTACTCTGTTATTGTGTTACAGTGTTATTGTGCTATTGTGTTACAATGTTATTGTGTTACAGGGTTGTTGAGTTACACTGTTATTGTGCTATTGTGTTACAATGTTATTGTGTTACAGGGTTGTTGAGTTACACTGGTATTGTGCTATTGTGTTGCAGGGTTGTTGAGTTACAGTGTTATTGTTTTACATTTTTACTGCTGTTACACAGAAAATTGTACAACACACTAAACAACAGGCAATAAGAATTTTGAAAAATGTATCAGACATTAAGTTGCCTGTATTATCATATGTGATGCAGAGAATCTAGAATTACATGCATAGTGAAATATTCATAAATCATACATGAATTGCAAAGTAAAAAATGGCAGAATGTTTTCACTAAATAACAATAACAGCTACATTCAACGGTACCAAATGATGGAGCAAATCAAAACACCTGAACCTGAGTCGAACTGTAAAACCAAAACATCTTAACCTGAGTCGAACTGTAAAACCAAAACATCTTAACCTGAGTCGAACTGTAAAATTAAAACATCTGAACCCGAGTCGAACTGTAAAATCAAAACATCTTAACCTGAGTCGAACTGTAAAACCAAAACATCTTAACCTGAGTCGAACTGTAAAACCAAAACACCTGAACCTGAGTCGAACTGTAAAATCAAAACATCTTAACCTGAGTCGAACTGTAAAACCAAAACACCTGAACCTGAGTCGAACTGTAAAACCAAAACATCTTAACCTGAGTCGAACTGTAAAACCAAAACACCTGAACCTGAGTCGAACTGTAAAACCAAAACACCTGAACCTGAGTCGAACTGTAAAACCAAAACACCTGAACCTGGGTCAAATTGTAAAATCGCAACACCTGAACACTTAGAGTTGCTTTCACCAATGTCTCTGAATACATTGGCATGAGCACCACCATGTGAGCATGTTTGGAAGGTTTTGCAGAAACAGCTCCCTCTGTTCTGTGAAGTCAGCATTTATCTTCTCATTATCTTCACAAAGGTGTTCTAATGTGATGTAATGTCATTTAACAAAGATAAGGATTTCTGTTAATTGGAACTTTTAACACATCCAATTAGGAGGTAGGACACACTCCCAGCAATTACTTATCACTGATATGATATTCCTCTTTTGGTGTCCACCAGTTAGAAAGGAGCAATTATAATGCAAGCAAACGTGTCTATGAATCAGTGGTCTTACAGGGTCTGTCCCTCTTACTGCCTCTCCTCCTCTGTGTATCTGACACTACAACTGTCAGAATTCATATAAACGGATTTTCCCATCTCAGTTTGAGAAACCAGGACCTCAGTATAAAAGGCTGAGGTGGTGAAAAACAAATAACAACAACCACTTAATTCAAAACATAAAAACTTTTAAATGTCAATGTGGGTGTTTGCGTCATATACTGGATTTATTGGTATTTAAGTATTTAATTGATCTGCATATAGTGTAGTTTCACTGAGGGACTCAGTGAGACAGTCAGTGGGTGTTCATGTGAATAACATGTCAGTGAGGAAAACAGACGACCTCTGCATTTATACATGTGTTTTCCAGAGTGTGAAAGAGTACAGGTTCCTAGAAGTCCTATCATGGGTTCCTAGAGTTCCTAGAAGTTCTACCCTGGGTTTGATGAGTGCAGGTGTGTCCAGGTATATAGTGTGTAAAATAGAGGTATGTAGTGTAAAATAGAGGAATGTAGTGTGTAAAATAGAGGTATATAGTGTGTAAAATAGAGGAATGTAGTGTGTAAAATAGAGGAATGTAGTGTGTAAAATAGAGGAATGTAGTGTGTAAAATAGAGGAATGTAGTGTGTAAAATAGAGGTATATAGTGTGTAAAATAGAGGAATGTAGTGTGTAAAATAGAGGTATATAGTGTGTAAAATAGAGGTATGTAGTGTAAAATAGAGGAATGTAGTGTGTAAAATAGAGGTATATAGTGTGTAAAATAGAGGTATGTAGTGTGTAAAATAGAGGTATATGGTGTATAAAATAGAGGTATATAGTGTGTAAAATAGAGGCATATAGTGAGTGTAAAATAGAGAAATGTAATGTGTAAAATAGAGGTATATAGTGAGTGTAAAATAGAGTGTGTAAAATAGAGGAATATAGTGTGTAAAATAGAGGTATATAGTTTGTAAAATAGAGGTATATAGCATGTAAAATAGAGGTATATAGCGTGTAAAATAGAGGTATATAGCATGTAAAATAGAGGTATATAGCATGTAAAATAGAGGTATATAGCGTGCTCAGAGGGACTCAGATCTCACTATGGCAGCACAGCTGAAAGGAACCAGAAGGAAACTCAGACATGAAGCTCTGTGGAACATCAACACTGCGCCACTCAGTCAACAAACCTGAGTGACGAACGCTGACAACATCACAACATCATAACATTCCAGTTTACCTGAACTCTCAATGCCCATGAACCCCCAGATCTACAACTTTACCTGAGATGAGAGGGATGTGGTAAAATAGCTCACTAAACAAACAGGTCTTCAAACTGAGTCTTGAACTTTGACAGGAAGGTTATTCCATAGTGTGCGAGCTTTACAGGAGAAGGCTCCACCCCCTTTGCTAGGCTCCACCCCCTGTGCTAGGTTTCCTTATTCTAGGTAGTAATAAAGAGCTGAACCTTTTGATCTAAGCAGACGTGGTGGATCATAATGCTGGAAGAGATCGCTATACTTCTGTCAGGTCAGTAGGGGGTGGCCCTCTCATCTGAACTCACCTCATAAAGGCAGACAGTGTGTCACTCCATCCGAGAGATAAACAGAGAAGAGGAGGGAGGGAGAGAGAGAGAGTGAGAGAGAGAGGGAGACAGAGAGAGAGAGAGGGAGACAGAGAGAGAGCGAGAGATAGAGAGTGAGAGAGAGAGAGAGAGAGAGAGAGAGATTTTATTAATAAACACTGACAATGCATTAGATTCGGTTTGGAAAGAGGTTGTCAAATAAGCATGTCAATGAAATGTTTTCTGTATCAAACTGTCATACTAAATTTAAAGGAACGTAAATAATCACAAATGGCAAACACATTACACCAAACTATCTAGACAGGCTTACTGGACTTTACCAAACAAATCTCATGTTATCATTTAAAAAGCCCATGTTTGCAATCAATTTTATTTACCTTATTTTAACAACAACCCTGTTCTATCAACAACGCTATTTAACAACAACCTTATTTTATCAACAACAACAACCCCATTTTGTTATTTAACTCCTTCTGCATCATGTCAGCACAGAGAAGCCTGTAAGACAGCAGAAAGATCTCACAAATGAATGTTTGTTTCTAGAAACACAACCGACAGACGGCGAAACAAAACAACACAACACATGTTTGTGTAGGTCAGTTCACAGCAGATATATTATATCTCACAGTAGATTCTCTACAGCACTAGCAAGATGGCGTTTGAACTGTGTTACACTGCCTGACCAGAGAAACTTTAGCTGGAGCTAATTTGCCCATTTCTGTGTTGCCTCCTTTACCCCTCACAGTGTCGTGGTCGCTGTAATGGTTTGGCTCGTTAGCAGGTTGTCATGGCATTTAGCAGGTGCAGTGGGACTCCAGCATCGTGGCTGGGTCTGCCGTCATCAACAAAGCTCCAGGGAAGCTAAAGCCCCCCGCACACAGCGAGCAACTAGCTGAGCAAACGGTCACGCGTGCCCGTTTGCTCAGCTAGTTGCTCGCCGTGTGCGGACGCTTGAGACAGAATTCTCTGCCTCTTGAGCCTGTGAGACATTTATCTAACGTGTTTGATATTTTCTGGCACGCGTGCCCGAAATCTCACCGTGTGCGCTCGGCTGAGCAATTTGGCTCAGCAATTTTTCGTCACCAGCCAATTGGAAGCTCGCTTGGCGTCACGTGACACTTCGGCGTTTACGCCGTGCCTGGTTCACACTACACGATTTTAGGCTGTGGTCGGAGGCGAATCGGCGATCACTCGTCGCTCGCTCAGTCGTGTAGTGTGAACTGCTGAAAGACGCTCGCCGAGCAGTCGCCGACTGGTCGCAGACGACTGGCAGATATCTAGCATGTTTAATATCTAGCAGTCGGCGACTGCGAGTCGGCAGCAGCGTCTAGCTACAGCCAATGGGAACGCGGAGAGAGAACCGCGGCACCGCTGAAGATATCTCTGAAGAATGTAAAAAACTTTCAAGAATGCTTTCAAAACAGTAACCCAGCAAACACACAAAATCCTCACCTTTCTTACAACTTTACTACAACACTGTGTTTAAGTTATTGTGACAGCACTGGAGAAATAGTGCGATTGATTATATGTTCACTGCAACGGAGAGATGAAATAATTCTGGCAATTTGGGACTATGGAGTGTATAAACGGTAAAAAAAAATAACAATAACGAAAATGTGGAGTACATGTACATTGTTTTTTTCTTCTACGTGGTGTTGCTGGTTCTGGGAGAGTTTCGTTTTCGTGTTCTCGTGTTTTTGGACGGCAGCCAGATGAGTCGGCGATTCCCCAGTCGTTCCCCAGTCGTGTAAAGCTGGGCGTACACTGTACGATATTTTAAATCGTGTACTCAGCTCCAGCTCAAACTGTACGACTAAATCGCAGGGTTTAAAAATTCACAGCTCACGATTCACATACTCACACTATACGACCCGACGCTCTCATGCGATCTCACGAGGAGCGATTTGAATTTCAAACATGTTTGATATTCTTGCGACGCTGCGATTTCTGATCGGGAGTTGGTCGTGAGGTGTGAATCGCTCCTCGTTTACCTGTGTAAACTATACGATGCACGACACGCGATTGAGCCGAAACTCGGCCCGATCGAAAAATAGTCGCACGAGTGAAAAATCGGCTGAAAATGGGCCAAAAATCGCACAGTGTACGCCCAGCTTAATTCGTGAGCCCGCGTCGCCGATTAGTCATGTAGTGTGAACGCCACAACAACTGAAAGACTCGCGATTACAGCACGACCAGTCGTGTAGTGCGGACGGCACAAAAACCTGACGACTGAAAAGTCGTGTAGTGTGAACCAGGCTTGAGCGAGCGACGAGTGATCGCCGATTCGCCTCCGACCACAGTTTTTGTCGGCGATCAGTCGGCGACTGAAAAACCAGCCTAAAATCGTGTAGTGTGAACCAGGCTTAATCAAAAGTAAAGAAAGAAGTTGAACAAATAATAACAACCATGAAATTTAAGATAGTTAACATGGCTTATTACATCGAATTTGGCGATAGAACAAGAAAATAATCATTTAATCAATTCGGTGTCGTGAAACATGTCTTTATGAAACACATAGCAGCATTTTTATTTGGTTGAGACACCATATACTGACGACACCGAATTAGGGTTGCCTGTCTGACAAAAAACAAGGACACTGTCATACTGACACAGTGGGGGGTGGTGGGTGGCGAGTAAAAAAAGACAGATTTAAAGTGTGCAGAAACAGTCTAAATAGTCGTTTGAACTAACCTAGTGAAAACCAGGACATTAAATGATTTTTTTTGCCGGGACCTAATATTAAAAAGAAGGAAAACCGGGACAGGTGGCAACCCTACACCGAATTGATTAAATTATTATTTTTTTATTCTATCGCCAAATTCGATGTAATAAGCCATGTTAACTATCTTGTATCTCATGGTTGTTGTCTCATCTTATATCTCATTTATTATCTGTTCAACTTCTTTCTTTACTTTTGATTAGTGATGGCCGTTAACGGCGTAAACGCCGAAGTGTCATGTGACGCCAAGCGAGCTTCCAATTGGCTGGTGACGAAAAGTTGCTGAGCCAAATTGCTCAGCCGAGCGCACACGGTGAGATTTCGGGCACGCGTGCCAGAAAATATCAAACACGTTAGATAAATGTCTCACAGGCTCAAGAGGCAGAGAATTCTGTCTCAAGCGTCCGCACACGGCGAGCAACTAGCTGAGCAAACGGGCACGCGTGACCGTTTGCTCAGCTAGTTGCTCGCTGTGTGCGGGGGGCTTAAGGATGCACAAGTACAAAGTCTCTCATGTCTCCGAGTCCGTACAGCCATGTCAGAGATTACAGACTCTGTGGTAGTCTACAGTCCGAGCCGTCGACAACAGTAATGTGTTGTGTTTTCAACCTTCCAGCCCTGCACAACTGCAGAAATGGGTTTGGATTCATGAGCAGATAACCCAGTGGACCCGGCCTCTGTAACTCCAGACCTAATCCAGAACCTTCTCCTGGACTTCATCATCAACAGCAGTTCGTTTATGTCAGAGAGCACATTTGACAGCCCTGAGCTACAGAGCCTCCTATTCTCTAGTCCTATAGTTCCTCTATACTGAAATCTTGAGAGAAAAACATCACTTATAATAATAATAATAATAATAATGCCTAACTATCTAATAAAGTGTTCACTCAGTATTGAGGTACAGTACACAGGTACACGTATAGGTGTACCCAATAAAGTGATGACGCAAGAATACAGGTACAGTATACAGGTGTACAGAGAGCTGTCTCACACCGTCTCAGGTGTACAGAGAGCTGTCTCACACCGTCTCAGGTGTACAGAGAGCTGTCTCACACCGTCTCAGGTGTACAGAGAGCTGTCTCACACTGTCTCAGGTATACAGAGAGCTGTCTCACACTGTCTCAGGTGTACAGAGAGCTGTCTCACACCGTCTCAGGTGTACAGAGAGCTGTCTCACACCGTCTCAGGTGTACAGAGAGCTGTCTCACACCGTCTCAGGTGTACAGAGAGCTGTCTCACACCGTCTCAGGTATACAGAGAGCTGTCTCACACCGTCTCAGGTGTACAGAGAGCTGTCTCACACCGTCTCAGGTGTACAGAGAGCTGTCTCACACCGTCTCAGGTGTACAGAGAGCTGTCTCACACCTTCTCAGGTGTACACAGAGCTGTCTCACACCGTCTCAGGTGTACAGAGAGCTGTCTCACACCGTCTCAGGTGTACAGAGAGCTGTCTCACACCGTCTCAGGTGTACAGAGAGCTGTCTCACACTGTCTCAGGTGTACAGAGAGCTGTCTCACACCGTCTCATGTGTACAGAGAGCTGTCTCACACTGTCTCAGGTGTACAGAGAGCTGTCTCACACTGTCTCAGGTGTACAGAGAGCTGTCTCAGGTGTACAGAGAGCTGTCTCACACTGTCTCAGGGCCCCATCGCCCTCTCTGAATTCAGTACTTTGTCAAACTAAAACCTTTGTGTCCCTTTGCCTGCTGGACTTGGGGGCAACATCACCAACACTACACGCTCAGTGTAGCAGCAGCTTGTCGGGATCTACAAGGACAGGGTTTCAAAACCCTGAAAACCAAACCCTGAAAACCAAACCCTGAAAACCTGACCAGAGGCACCAAATCTGGTTTGGGAACATGGGAACCTCCTTCTGCTCTTAAGCATGAGTTAAATTAATTAATGAACAAGTGAATTCCCACATCTTAAAAAAACCATCTGTGAAACAAGTGATCAAAAGCTCTTTTTTAATTTATATTTATTCCATAAACATGATTACAAAACTCAGCAAGGTACCAATATTACACCATTACAGGCTTGTTCACAAATATTTAAACCTTTTGTAACAGATACAACAAAAACAAAATACTAGAATAATTTACATGAAATTCTATAAAACAGCAAGAAAATCACAAATTAGTCTCGGCGATTAGCTGTCTGCTTTCTTCTTCTTTTAAAATCAGTAATAATTTGACTAGTGCACACCACTCTCACAATAAGATTGGTCCAGTAACAAAACTCAACAAAGACCCATAGTCTGCTCTCCTTCAACATAGTTTTTTGTCTTTCACAATTTTGGTTTTAAAACCAAAAACCATGATAATAATTAGCAACCTTTTACTGTCAGAAAGGCGAAACAAGAAAGGAAAATCCCAGAAGCTACATCAAAACAACTTCACAGCACTGTCTAAGAAAAATATACACTTAGAAAATATGTTACAAATTGGCACACTGAAAAATATACAGGTTGTATTTTTTCCCTACATCAAGTGTTCATTAATAATTCACCTGGCACAGATTCCAGATGATACAAACAGCTCTCTTTATGTGACGTGACAAAGGCATGTAATGGGGAAAAATATGAAATGAAAATCTCAAACAAGTCATAATACATTCATAGAAAGGGCACAACAATGTTCTTGTCTCTCTGTAGCGGATGCAAATGTTGCTTTTAATATTTATTTACAACACAAACCAGTAGACTGTGAGTAACCCTAACCTTTAACCCTTAACCCTGAACCCTAACCCTAACCTTTAACCCTATTTTAACCCTACACTTAACCCTAACAATTATCCTTTAACCCTAACCCTAGACCTAGCCCTAACACTACCTCACCCTTATCCTTAACCCTTAACCCTAACCCTAATCCTTACCCTAACACTAAACCTAACCCTAGAAGACTGAAAAATCTGTGTGGTGGGCGTGGTGTCTTTATGTGAACAAATAATACTGAAACAGTAAATAAACAAATAAACAAACCAATAAATAAGAGGAACACAGTGAGAGCCAGACATGAACACAACGCTGGACATTCAAAACAACGCAACTTCAGTCATCTGCTGTCACATCTACACCTGGGTATGTTAATGCATACCTGCAGAACGCACCTGGGTATGTTAATGCATACCTGCAGAACGCACCTGGGTATGTTAATGCATACCTGCAGAACGCACCTGGGTATGTTAATGCATACCTGCAGAACGCACCTGGGTATGTTAATGCATACCTGCAGAACGCACCTGGGTATGTTAATGTATGCATACCTGCAGAACACGCTGCTCAACACACGTCCTTTCCCTGGGTTCTGTGAGCTGAACTGGGACATTCCAAATGGATAAATAGAACATATAATTTCTAGCTTTCTGAAAATGTAGATTTATGAAGATGAATCAGGATTTTGTTTATAATCATCAGTGGTCCAAAACGATGTTTTATTATCTATACTGATTATGGTCCTGAACCATGCTGTGCTCTATTACGTATCTCTACGTGTGCCCTGAACCTTTCCAGTAGAGTCGTCTGTGTGCTGTTTCACACTATAGCTCTATTTATAACAATGAGTCTACCCATCCCTAATAATAACTAACAATCAAATTCTAGAACTGAGGCCGAAATTCTAGAATTACATGCAAGAACATTCATTCCAGAACTAAAGGGTTCATTCCAGAACTAAATGGTTCATTCCAGAACCAAAGGGTTCATTCCAGAACTAAATGGTTCATTCCAGAACCAAAGGGTTCATTCCAGAACTAAATGGTTCATTCCAGAACCAAAGGGTTCATTCTCTCCAGGTTTCCTCCCTGTTTATACATTTCTGCTTCTTTTATGCAAGTGTAAAACTGAAGAAAATTAATTAAAAACAATGTTTTCCTCCCAGTTGTACAGATGACGCCACAACTTTTGTCTGCATATGTCACAACAATAAATCCAAAATTATTTTTCCTCCCATCCCAACCCCACACACATACATTCCCACAACCACCACCACATTAAAAAACAGCAAATATTTATGTAGATAAAAATGTCTGTACACGTAATTGTTCATATTTTGGCACATTAATTTAAACATGTTTGATATAATCTTATTTTGTAAATAGTGCATATCTTCCTGTACAACAGCATTTAGACACTGGCAGAGGGGGCTCAGTCAAACTGCTGGCCCATGTGAAACCCCTTCACAGATCATAAATAAACATCATACCAAAGACAGCTAGTACATGAAAACACATGTGTGTCTTACACAAGAATACAGTGTTCGTTCCTACGGAGACCTACCTGCGGAGACCCCAGGTCCATCATTCTCAGTGGTTGGCACAGTAACGAGGGGAATACTTTTAACACACAAACAAACACATCTGACCCCTGATTGGCAGAAGGCTGAGGGACAGGGGGGAGGGGCTTGTTTGAAACAACGCTGAGACCCTGACTGAACGCGCTCTCGCAGAGCAGAGGGGCGGGAAACACAGTTAACACTACACCAGAGCAGGACTGCAGAAGGGCTTCAAGGCAATGTCTTTTCAAAAAGTCACCTAAAAAAACTAAAGTAAAATAAAATAATAAAAAAATTTAAAATAATGTAACCCATTGTACCGGGCGGACAGACACGGCTGTGACAGACACACGCAGCGTAGTCAGTAGGTAGCTTAACAGGGCTGCCATGCAACGTCTACCCACCTTCCTGTGGGCCAGGCGAAGGATTGTGGGTAAATTCAGTGCCATGCAGCTCTGACTGGTGTGGCGGGGAGACTATTACCTCCGCTTCTCCACCAAAGCAGTCAGCCCCGCCCCTTTAATGTCCCTTTTAGCCGCTAAAAGTTCGTCGCGGCCAAACTTCGCAGAGCTTTTGTGGCGGTACATTTTTTTGTGTGCGGGCCGGTGCGGGAGCGGGAGGCAGTCCACTCCGAGTCCAGGGAAGAAGCCGGGGGCCAGGAGTTTGGACGGGGTCTTGCCGCCCCGGCCCGCACCCTTCCTGCCCCTCGCCCCCCCCGCAGAGCCTCCCCGTTTCTTAAGGTCAACGCTGCCACCCAGAATCTTGAGGGTCTGGCTCTGCAGGGCGTGTTGCCCGGGCGACAGGCACGGCCCCCACAGCGGCTCCACCGATGCTCGCATGAAGCGCTGCACCTCGGCCATGCCGGACACGATGTTGGACAGGATGTTTGACGGCTCTTGGAACTCACCCTGGTCGTCGTCCGATAGGCCCACGGCACTTGGCCACTCCCCTTGAGCTCCCATGATGCCTAGCGAGGGGGTCGGCGAGGGGGCACTACTGTCTAACCTCCCCTCGCCTTTGGCCGATTTCCCCTCCAGTAGTGCCTTGATTTTCCTAGCGGAGCGAGAACCCTGCCGCGGGACTTTCGCCCTCTCCCCCTGCCGCGGTAGCTCCGCCCTATTCCCCTGTAGCTCCGCCCCTTTCGCTGCCCTCTGAGTTTTACTCTTTTTGGTGCTTTGTCCATTCTTGCCACTTTTCTTTTTCGTCTCCCTGTGTCCCTGAAGCTCCTCCCCTCCGTCCTTGTCACTGAAGGTTTGTAAGAGTGTGTTTGATGCTCCGTCAGGCTCGGCGCCTTGAGCCGTGCAGCTCCACCTCACACACGACCCCCCCGCCTCGGGGAAACCCCCCCCTTTAACGCAGCTCCCCAGCAGCTGAGGGGAGGGGCTGGGCGTGTGGGGCGGGGACATCTCCGACAGCGAGGAATGGCGGAACTTGTCAGGGGTGAAGTTCGAGATGTCCAGCAGGTCTGTGGACTCTCGAAGTGGAATCAGCTCCTCCAGACTCTGCTGGAGAACCAGCCGCGGACTGCAGTGGGACAGGAAGCCGTCGTTCATGTCTCCCACGTCCTCGTCCCGCTCCGCGTCTCTCAGACTGAGCGAGCTGTAGTTGCTGGAGCTCGCAGAGAGGGAGCCCAGGGAGTTGAAGCTGACCAGGCGGCCTACGCCGTTCTCCCCGCGCGACCCGGCGGGACTCGTCCCGTAATCGCCGTCCGCGCGGGCTTCCGGGAGCAGAGGCTCTTCGAACGGCATCCGGCAGCCCAGCGCGGCGTCGCCCGGCAACACGGACACCGGCGTGGTGAAGCCTGCCGGCAGGACGGGCGACTGCGTGGGGACGTCGGGGGAGAAGGAGACGTCCTGGGAGGGCCAGGACAGGGGGTGGTGCTGCTCGACCCGCTGGGCCTCGGGGTACTGCGTGTGCTGGGTGTGGTGCAGAGGGGACTGGGGCAGCTCCGACTCGGAGGGCGGGGAGAGCACGCAGCTCTGGGCCGCTGGGTCTGCTGACATCATCTCCGCCTGCTGCTGGTCTGTAGGGAAATACGACACGTTGGCACTGCCGGACGATTCGGAAGCTTCCAGAAGCGTGTGGAGATATCCACCAGGCAGGAGGTCCAGCGCCCCATTAGTCCCGGGGTCGGCGGGGGTCAAAGTGCTTTTGTCAGCCGACGTCTCGGCTGAGACCAGATTACTCTCCAAAGAGTCAGTAATGCTTTCAGGTAAACAAGAACGTAACTCTGTAAGCTCAGAAATGCTTTCAGGTGAACAGGAGCGTAGCTGCGTGAGCTGAGAGGCACCGGGCGTCTCCTCCGTCTCTGCTTCCTTCAGCTTTTTACATCTCAGTCTGGCTTCACTTTTAAACTTCTTTATCTTTCCCGTTTTCCCCCCTTTTCTCTCCTCTCTTTCTTCAGTTCTGCTCTTAGCTCTGGCCGGATGGCTCGTGTGTCGTGACTCCACGCTGTCCAGGGCGTCTCCTTTTGGTTCGTCTGTGCTTGTCGCAGGTTCGGTCGGTGGCTGTGAGCTGTTGGAGGCGGGGGTGTGGCTGGGGGTGGAGGTCTCTGCGGTGTGGATGCGCTGGATACGCTGGATACGCTGGATCCTGAGTCTGCTGGCGCTCCTGCGGCTGCGTTTGGTGGCGGTGCTGGACGGCGGCCTACAGCCACGCAGCCGTCTGGTTTCGTCCGCGGCTGCTGACCTGCTGTGCTCCTGCGCTCTGGTCTGCCAGTAGGCCTTCAGGGGTGCCAGTCTTTCATACTGCAGCAGCTTCTCCGGACTCAGACGCACCCGCGGGGCCAAGACCTCCACCCTGCTCAGCTTCACCTGCATGTGCTTCTCCCCTTTGAAGCGGTTGATGATGATGTACTTGATGAGGATGGGCGGCTCCTTGCGGCTGGCGCGCCGACGTTTCCTCGGACTCCAGTCGTCGTCTCTCTCCTTCGGGCCGGCGGGTTGCTTGTCCCGTTTCTCCGCGTTCCTCTCGCCCTCGATGGAGTCCACGTCGTACAGGTAGTCCTCTCGGTACGCCACCTTCCGCTTGGCACGAAGGCGGTAGCTGCGCTGGCTGGAGGAGGTGGAGTTCTCCCGGGACAGCTGGCCGTGGGGGCGCTGGGCGTGCCAGGCGTCGGGCGACGAGCCCGTGCAGTAGCTGTCGTCGCTGAACTCCCCCGAATCATCCGGCGAGTTACTGAGGTCGAAAAGAAAGTTGCTGTTTGGAGTTGCTGGGGCGTCTGCCTTGTACTCGCTCGATTGGTCTGTCTTGTCTCTCAGTCCCTCCGTTCTGCCACAGGGCATTGTGGGAAAGAAACCGAGCTGCGACTCGTCTTGCAGCGACTGCTCGGTGCGGCCCTGCCCTCCGTCCGGGTAGGACTCGTAGCGGATTTTGAGCGAACACACGTCGGTGCCCAGGGTGGGCTCCTCCTCCTGGAACATGTAGCTGTCCACGTCCTCCTCGCAGAACAGGTTGACGGCCAGCTCGCTGCGGGAGCACAGATCCAGCAGCTCCATGCGGCTCTCGCTGATCAGAGACTCCAGGCAGCTCCAGTCCTGTGGCTCCTCCCCCAGACTCTCATATATGCTCCGGGAGGCGGGGTCATCCTCACACACACTCTCCCGTAGCGACTTCCCTTCCTCAGCACTGTCATGAACTCCCGCCGCATGGGCGGGGCCACTGAGCAACTGGTCAGACAGCACTTGGTCACCATAGCGTCCAGCACTGGGGGCGGAGCCAAGGCACTGCATGCTGATGTTAGAGGCAGGACACGGCTGGAACTCGGAGGTCAGGCCAAGCACGGACTCGCACGATTGGCTCTTAGGGATCAGACAACTCAAACAGTCTCCGCCCCCAGAATCCATGCTGGAAAGGGTTGTCCTGTCACAGGTCTGAGGCAGAGACCAGGGCGTCACAGGCTTGGAGCACGAGACAGAAGACAGGGACGAGAGAGACGAGAGAGAAGAAAGAGAAGAAAAAGACGACAGAGAGGAGAGAGAGGCTGCGTTGGAGACAGACTCATCGTGGAGGTCTGTTACACTGAGGGTGACATCAGCTGTCCGGTTCAGAGGTGCTAAAGTGGGTGTGGCTAAAGTGGGCGTGGTTAGAGTGGGCGTGGCTAGAAGAGCAGCCTCTGTGGAGTCACAGTCCCTCAGAACATGTGACTCATCAGAGAAATTATCCTGCAAATCTAAAACACAAAAGAGCAAAGAGGTCAGAAACGAACAAAAACATCCTTCAGATTCAGCAGCATGAACAACGACGTCACACCTTTAGCGTACAAGACCACAATGTTTAAAAAGTGAGCAGTAATGTAGGCTCATGTAAACAGTTCATTTAAAGAATAACTACTCCTGTCAGCACAGTGACAACTAGGATGTAACAGTGTGTTTCCTGAACATATTTACAATTCTAATAACAAACAAATAAAGACTCAAGAAAACAAACTCAAGAATGTTTGACATAAGCAGCTGCAAAAGTGACAGAATAAAACTGCCCTAAAATGTAGATGGTGGGGCACCTGGGCAACTGGGCTGGAACCAGTTACACCAGTGAGAAGACAACACCCCTTACGCTACACTAGTGAGAGGACAACACCCCTTACGCTACACTAATGAGAGGACAACACCCCTTACGCTACACTAGTGAGAGGACAACACCCCTTATGCTACACTAATGAGAGGACAACACCCCTTATGCTACACTAGTGAGAGGACAACACACCCTACGCTACACTAGTGAGAGGACAACACACCTTAAACTACACTAGTGAGAGGACAACACACCTTACGCTGCACTAGTGAGAGGACAACACACCTTAAACTACACTAGTGAGAGGACAACATACCATACGCTACACTAGTGAGAGGACAACACCCCTTACGCTACACTAGAGAGAGGACAACACCCCTTATGCTACACTAGAGAGAGGACAACACCCCTTATGCTACACTAGTGAGAGGACAACACCCCTTAAACTACACTACACTAGTGAGAGGACAACATACCATACGCTACACTAGTGAGAGGACAACACCCCTTAAACTACACTAGTGAGAGGACAACACCCCTTATGCTACACTAGTGAGAGGACAACACACCATACGCTACACTAGTGAGAGGACAACACACCTTACGCTGCACTAGTGAGAGGACAACACACCTTATCAGTCCCACCAGGATTTCGCGGGCCTTTTTTGTGATTGTTGCGGGCTAAAATGTTTGATGTTGTGGGTGTTTTTCAAAAAAATTGCGATGGAAGTTGCGGTGTGTTTTTGCTTTTTTGTGAGTACATTACAATAGGGAGTAAATGTTGTATGGTTTCCTCTATTTAGTAGTCCATTTTAATTATCTATTTACCTATTTATTCAGGGTTGGCAACTTTTCAAGATCGCTTGAAGTGAGATTTGAACCTGGAGGGAGTGGCGAACATTAATTGTTGACGGGGGGGGCGGGGTTAGCGAACATAAGTTGTTACCGGGCGGCCTGTAAAATGGACACAAATTAAGTATTATATCGAGATCGATCGCCAGTGGTTGGCGCCAGAGCGAACTAGTAACTCACAGATATGGATCTTAAACTAACTCACAGATATGGATCTTAAACTTAAACTTTATCTCAGTTTAAAGTTTAAACTTATAAACTTTATCTCAGACCCTCGCCGCTTGCGTGCGCTGCAGTGACTTCGCGGGCTACCGTTGCATTGTGGGGAATGTAGTGTTTGTGCGTGCAAAACACCATCGGGCGGCTGAGGCCTGCGGGCCGGTTCTAATAGTAATTAAATATCATCCAGGGGGCCATAGATAATCAATTCGCGGGTCGGAACTGGACAGTTTATCCCCGCTTTCATGTAGTGTACCGGGATACTGCTTTTCCCGATCTTTTTGCCCTTATTTTCGTCGCTCATGCTGCTTTCAGTCTGCTCCTCTTGAACGTATATACGGAAGTAAGGCGGGAGTTTGTCGACGTCACATCAAGACGACATCAGTGATTGGTCAAATTAGCGGGAAAGTTGCGGTGATTGGCTGAAGTTGCAACACCGCCCTGAATTCGCGGGGTTTGCTTGAAGTTGCGTTGAAGTTGCAAATCGCAACTTTCTGGAGGGTCTGCCTTATGCTACACTAGTGAGAGGACAACACACCTTAAACTACACTAGTGAGAGGACAACACACCATACGCTACACTAGTGAGAGGACAACACACCTTACACTACACTAGTGAGAGGACAACACACCTTACGCTATACTAGTGAGTTCAGGAGTGAGAGTGCAGGTGTCTGTGTGTGGATGTGCTGGAAAACACGACTGGTTACTAACTGCCCCTGTGAGGGGGTGTTACCCTAACTCTAGGGTGGGGTGGGTGTTGTGCAACCCTGTGGGGGCGGAGCTTACGGCTGTCAGCGGTGTGTGGGGGACTGGAGCAGCACTCCCGCACCGGGCCTCCGCTCTCCTGAAGAACATCCATCAGTCTGGAGGAAGCCTGCTTCTCACAAACATCATCATTACTGTCCAGCCTGCACACACACACACACACACACACACACACGTAACGAGACATAAGCAGTAATACAAGCAACAGAAATCCATCGTATTAGAGGATTAGTGCCAAAACCAAACCTCTCTTAACACTGCATAAACCTAAACCCCATCTCTATCTCTCTCTCTCTCTCTCTCTCTCTCTCTCTCTCTCTCCCTCCTTCTCTCTCTCTCTCTCCCTCCTTTTCTTTCTCTCTCTCTCTATCTCCCTCCTTCTCTCTCTCTCTCTTACTGGGGGTTTTGTAATATTACATCACTCCGACCTCTGCATGAACTGCTCTGTGATATTCAGGAGGGGCATGAAAATAATGATAACAAGGAAGGAAACACGTGTGCAGGTATGTAACTCTGTGGTCTACACACATGTCCGTGTGCAGGTATGTAACTCTGTGGTCTACACACATGTCCGTGTGCAGGTATGTAACTCTGTGGTCTACACACATGTCCGTGTGCAGGTATGTAACTCTGTGGTCTACACACATGTCCGTGTGCAGGTATGTAACTCTGTGGTCTACACACATGTCCGTGTGCAGGTATGTACCTGTGGTCTACACACATGTCCGTGTGCAGGTATGTAACTCTGTGGTCTACACACATGTCTGTGTGCAGGTATGTACCTGTGGTCTACACACATGTCCGTGTGCAGGTATGTACCTGTGGTCTACACACATGTCTGTGTGCAGGTATGTAACTCTGTGGTCTACACACATGTCCGTGTGCAGGTATGTACCTGTGGTCTACACACATGTCCGTGTGCAGGTATGTACCTGTGGTCTACACACATGTCTGTGTGCAGGTATGTAACTCTGTGGTCAACACACATGTCCGTGTGCAGGTATGTAACTCTGTGGTCTACACACATGTCCGTGTGCAGGTATGTACCTGTGGTCTACACACATGTCCGTGTGCAGGTATGTACCTGTGGTCTACACACATGTCTGTGTGCAGGTATGTACCTGTGGTCTACACACATGTCCGTGTGCAGGTATGTACCTGTGGTCTACACACATGTCTGTGTGCAGGTATGTACCTGTGGTCCACACACATGTCCATGTGCAGGTATGTAACTCTGTGGTCTACACACATGTCCGTGTGCAGGTATGTACCTGTGGTCTACACACATGTCCGTGTGCAGGTATGTACCTGTGATCTACACACATGTCCGTGTGTAGGTATGTACCTCGGTGATCTACACACATGTCCGTGTGCAGGTATGTAACTCTGTGGTCTACACACATGTCCGTGTGCAGGTATGTACCTGTGGTCTACACACATGTCCGTGTGCAGGTATGTACCTCTGTGGTCTACACACATGTTCGTGTGCAGGTATGTACCTGTGGTCTACACACATGTCCGTGTGCAGGTATGTACCTCTGTGATCTACACACATGTCCGTGTGTAGGTATGTACCTGTGGTCTACACACATGTCCGTGTGCAGGTATGTACCTGTGGTCTACACACATGTCCGTGTGCAGGTATGTACCTCTGTGCTGTACACACATGTCCGTGTGCAGGTATGTACCTCTGTGGTCTACAATATGGCGATTATCTGCAGATTAAATCGCAGATAGTGTTTGAAAATGTTTGAAAAGAGATATTATTCCAAAGATCCGGGGTATGAAAGTATCTATAAATCAAGAATACACAGAATTGCAGGATACAGAGAACAGAGCAAACAGCTCTCTTCTCTGTGAATTTGGCATTCTACCTCTTTAATTTAAGAATAAAGATCAGATTCCCTCAGATGTTACCAACCATGAAAATATGAACAACGCACAGTCTAGAACATCATTAGTAATGTCTCCACCCACGGGGATTAGTAGTATCTTGTCACATATAGGACCGGTAGTGACGTGTCATGTGGGATTAGTAATGTTTTGTATCATGTTGGATCAATAGTGTCTTGTCACATGCGGGATTAGTAGTGCCCTGTCACACGTGAGATTAGTAACATCTTCCATCAACCTTGGCCACTAACAAAGTCTTCTCCTCCCTCTAACCACGCCGGCTCCGTCCAGTTCTTCCTCCAACACCCCCCATCCAAACACAGGCCACCCGTGTGTGTGCTGCCTCGGGCATGCTGGGAAACATGTTGTCAGGGAGACTCATGAGCAGAAATACAGCCCAACCACATGAGAACACACCCCAGTCTCTCAGAGTGCACTCAACTTTAGAGCAAGTGTAGGATCATGGTTTCGTTCTCTTCAAACAATCTATAACATATATAAAATAAATTAGTAACCTGTATGACAAAATGCTCATGCATCCCTACAAGCTCTCTATAAACTCTTAGTTAAAAATCAACAAAATAAGGCCATGTACAGAAAAATATCTTAATTGGCATATTATTTAAATATAAGTATTAACATAATCCTATCCTACAAACAAACATTGCTGGATTTTTTCAGATTAACAGTCTCAACTCTAATCTTGCTGCCATATCCTTAGAAAGGTATTGGATTTCTAAATATGAATCCATGACTAAATTAACCCCCCTAAAAACATACACACAAATTAAATGATATTGTGTTGTATGTCACACCTGGACATTTCTGTAGATGTCAGATAGTGTAAATTGCATGGTAGCACAATTAAAACATGATGCTGCTCTACTAAATGTACATTCACAACAAATTTGATTGTTGTTAATATGGCGCAATTTACACAATATATAATAATAATAATAATATAATTAAATATCCTGTGGACCATTAACACATGCTCAGACTGCACCGTCACTCTTCTGTTTGTGATTGGTCAGACAGGCGTTTACTGAACTAGGGGGAAAAGTACGATGTATAATACGATGTATAGTACGATGTATAGTACGATGTATAGTACTGAAAGGCTCGTCTGGTCCGGAGTCAAGCCCTGCTACTGTTGGAGGAAATCGGCCTAATTATAGACACTATAATGATGTAGCTTTTTACACTGGTCTGTGACCTGCTTCGCCACAATATAATCCCAATCTGAGTCATTATGAAAGCCATCGTTGCACTGAACTCAGATCAGAGTAAATAGAGGAAGGAGAAAAAGAGAGAACCATGGTACCGTCTGCAAAGAGCTGTTATTAAAAAAAAAAACGAAATTAATATTTATCCAGCTTTAACACCTAGCTGAGAGAGCGAGACAGAAGGATTATGGGATAGATGGAGGCGGGGGGGGGGGGGGACTTTGGTGTAAATGTCTGAGCGTTTACCACCATCTCCCACCTACTGTATGTCTGCACCATTAAGTGGTGCACAGTGACAGTGTGCACCAAAGCAAGATGCAATAATGTGTGAGAGAGACAGACAGATAGAAGAGACAGAGAGACAGATAGATAGAAGAGACAGAGAGACAGGCAGAGATGGGGAGAGACAGACAGAGAGAGAAACAGAGAGAGGGGTTTGTGATCTAATACTTAGTCTATTCCAGGTGGTTTTCAGCCTCACAATCAGTATAGTGGGCTGTCTATCCTTAAATTCATTCGTCCCTCCACACATCCATCCATCGTTTCATATGTGAGGTCCTCCCTCCATCTGCTGTCTTTAATACCTCTGTTGTTCCATATGCTATAACACAGAAAAAGTGATTCAACTTCAGTGAAGGCTGTAAAATTCAGAGTTTTATTGGCTTTAAACCGTCAGGTAAGGAGCATTCTGCTGTTTTTGTCTTCCTGGTAACAAAACCTCTGCAGCAAACGCCTGGTGTGTGTCGGAGATTTGAACATCTGTAGTGTGATCTGAACTATATACATTTGAAGTGCTGATGAGAGGATGCTCAAATAACCCCTTGTCCATTTAATACACCTCCTCAAACAGGTACACACCCCCTCAAATAGGTACACACCTCCCCAAACAGGTACACACCTCTTCAAACAGGTACACACCTCTTCAAACAGATACACACCTCCTCAAACAGGTACACACCTCCTCAAACAGGTACACACCTCCTCCAACAGTTACACACCTCCCAAAACAGGTACACACCTCTTCAAACAGATACACACCTCCTCAAACAGGTACACACCTCCTCCAACAGTTACACACCTCCCCAAACAGGTGCACACCTCTTCAAACAGATACACACCTCCTCAAACAGGTACACACCTCCCCAAACAGGTAAACACCTCTTCAATCAGGTACACACCTCCTCAAACAGGTACACACCTCCTCAAACAGTTACACACCTCCCCAAACAGGTACACACCTCCCCAAACAGGTACACACCTCTTCAAACAGATACACACCTCCCCAAACAGGTACACACCTCTTCAAACAAGTACACACCTCCTAAAACAGATACACACCTCTTCAAACAGGTACACACCTCCTCAAACAGATACACACCTCCTCAAACAGATACACACCTCCCCAAACAAGTACACACCTTCTCAGTTACACACCTCCTCAAACAGTTACACACCTCCTTCAAACAGATACACACCTCTTCAAACAGATACACACCTTCTCAAACAGGTACACACCTCCTCCAACAGTTACACACCTCCCAAAACAGGTGCACACCTCTTCAAACAGATTCACACCTCCCCAAACAGGTACACACCTCCTCAAACAGGTACACACCTCCTCAAACAGTTACACACCTCCCCAAACAGGTAAACACCTCCCCAAACAGGTACACACCTCTTCAAACAGATACACACCTCCCCAAACAGGTACACACCTCTTCAAACAGTTACACACCTCCTCAAACAGTTACACACCTCCTCAAACAGGTGCACACCTCACCAAACAGGTACACACCTCCCCAAACAGGTAAACACCTCCCCAAACAGGTACACACCTCTTCAAACAGATACACACCTCCCCAAACAGGTACACACCTCTTCAAACAGTTACACACCTCCTCAAACAGGTACACACCTCCCCAAACAGGTACACACCTCTTCAAACAGGTACACACCTCCTCAAACAGATACACACCTCCTCAAACAGATACACACCTCCCTAAACAGGTACACACCTCCTCAGTTACACACCTCCTCAAACAGGTACACACCTCACAAACAGGTACACACCTCCTCAAACAGGTACACACCTCTTCAAACAGTTACACACCTCCCAAAACAGATACACACCTCCTCAAACAGATACACACCTCCCAAACAGGTACACACCTCCCCAAACAGGTACACACCTCTTCAAACAGGTACACACCTCCTCAAACAGATACACACCTCCTCAAACAGATACACACCTCCCCAAACAGGTACACACCTCCTCAGTTACACACCTCCTCAAACAGGTACACACCTCACAAACAGGTACACACCTCCTCAAACAGGTACACACCTCTTCAAACAGGTACACACCTCTTCAAACAGTTACACACCTCCCAAAACAGATACACACCTCCTCAAACAGATACACACCTCCTCAAACAGGTACACACCTCCTCAAACAGGTACACACCTCCTCAAACAGATACACACCTCCTCAAACAGATACACACCTCCTCAAACAGGTACACACCTCCTCAAACAGGTACACACCTCTTCAAACAGTTACACACCTCCTAGGAAAGCTGATTAAATTTTTGAGGTGATCTCCCCCTACTGACACACACACACACCTTCTGTCAGCAAGAACTCTGTCAGCTCCACAGCTACTCAGCTACAGGTCAGCGCGCTACAAGACGGGGCGCTACAGGACGGGGCGCTACAGGATGGTGTCTTCTACAGGACAGGGCGCTATAGGACAGGGCACTACAGGACGGGGCGCTACAGGAAGGTGTGTGGTACAGGACGGTACGCTACAGGATGGTGTGTGGTACAGGACGGGCCGCTACAGGACGGCGCTACAGGACGGCACTACAGGACGGTGTCTTCTACAGGACGGGGCGCTATAGGACAGGGGACTATAGGACGGGGAGCTACAGGAAGGTGTGTGGTACAGGACGGGGCGCTACATGACGGTGTGTGGTACAGGACGGGGCGCTACAGGACGGTGTGTGGTACAGGACGGGACGCTACAGGATGGTGTGTGGTACAGGACGGGGCGCTACAGGACGGACCTACAGGACGGGGAGCTACAGGACGGCGCTACAGGACGGACCTACAGGACGGGGAGCTACAGGACGGCGCTACAGGACGGGGAGCTACAGGACGGCGCTACAGGACGGGTCATACTGCGGGGGGTAATCTCTTTCTAGGCCAGTCAGCAGTGTTTGCACTGAGCCTTTAGCAGCAGGCCTAACTCACACACAACAGATACAAATGACAAAATAGAAATGGCTGATTACTGTTATGCTTAAAGGCAGCCTACACCTTCAGGGTTTCACTAGCGTGGTGGTGAACAGATGAACAGACTTGTTTTCTAAATAACGGGCCTGTGTTGTAATGGGAACACAGAGAACACACAAGTTTATGTTACTGCCACCATTCTGTGGAAAGTTCGCTTTAGGACACGAGCACATGTTATGGACTAACTGCGTATAAATTAAATAATCTCACATTACAAACATTACATTTGTGTGTGTGTGTGTGTGTGTGTGTGGGTACATTCTATTATAATTAAATAACAAACGTCAATGTGTAGGTGGTCTACGCAAAGTTCTCCCAGGTTTCGTCACCTATGTTTATACACATTTTTATAAACATTTTAGAAATGCTCTCTATTCAAAATAATTTTATAAACAGCATAATAACTCCTGGGTGACCGGGCCGTTTCATCCCCGACACCTACACTCCGGTCATGTCTGATATTCTGTCATTTGAAGAGACGTAACAGGTTTTGATTTAGACATTTTTGGTGAAGGCCCCAGGCGCGTTCATTACCATTCTGTTTCCCTCCCAGTTCAGGACCGCTGGACACGGTCGACACGGTCGACACGCTCACACACTGACGCTCCCAGCCTCCACAACCACGTAAATATTAACATTCATGAGATAGTGGACATGGAGCAGCACGTGATATCTGGCCTATCCTCCTCTCATTCTATGTGCGTACGAGTGCGTACGAGCTGGACGGGGCTGGTGCGCGGTTGTCGGCGTGAAGACACTGTGTTTGTCTCGCCTCATAAGCGCAAAAGCTTATTTTCTCTGTGGTCCAATCGGGGGTCTACCCTACCATTCACACGATCCCACGATCTGCTCCGTTCGCATGTACACAGGGACACACACACACACACACACACACACACACACACACACACACACACACACACACACACACACACACACACCTGTCTATTACGGATTCATCATGACAGCTGACACTCGTCCCCGTTTTTCCCCCAATGCAGCTATTTGATGCGCGACACAGTGGGCCAGCTACCCATTCACCGCATCACACACACACACACACACACACACACACACACACACATACACACACACTCACTCACCTCCCTCTACACCCGGGCCGCACGTCTTCTCGTTTTATCGTTGTCCAAACGTTGTGCGCGTCTTCTTTGTCAGTGCGGTGGTCTCACCATGTCCCCTCTCTCTCTCTCTCTCTCTCTCTCTCTCTCTCTCTCTCTCTCTCTCTCTCTCTCTCTCTCTCTCTCTCTCTCTCTCTCTCTCTCTCTCTCTCTCTCGAGCCCGCGCTGCCTCCCCGGTAGCAGCAAGTGGACGCGCCTCTCGCGCCTCGGAGCCCCTACCACTCCATTTTATTCCCTCGCGCTCCAGGGTGTCCGCGGAACGAACAAAGGTCTTCCCCAGCACCGGGGCCGCGCGCTCAGTCCTCCCCCGTCATGGTGAAGGCGCCTCGTCTCCTGTCGGTGCGCCGTGTCTCCGCGTATGCGCGACCGTGAGACGCGGGGGGAGTGTGTGTGTGTGTGTGTGTGTGTGCTCTCTCCCCAGCTGCACCGTCCCTGACAACTACGGCGCGCTCATGTGCTGCTGCACCCCCTCTTTTGAGACTCGCCATAAAGAGCGCGCCCACATATTTTTCCGGCGGCGCGCACGAGCTTCGAGGACGCGCCCTACTGTTGAGCAGGTGCAGTGCAGCGAGCATGCGCGCAATTCAGCGCCAAGATGATGACTATCAGATTGAAACTATTTATATAAATAAGAAGTGATCAGAAGTTTTTAAAAAATCAACAAAAAAAAAAATCTGAAAATACACATTAACATAATATAATGTAAACAAAGCACGTGCTGGATGTGTTCATAGACTAGTTTAAAACTAAAAACTGACTTAAATAATTTTAAAACTGGCTTTTATCTTTTATTATTGCTTCCTTGGTTCCTACACACACACACACACACACACACACACACACACACACACACACACACACACACACACACACACACACACATACACACACAAGATAAGATAAGATACGATAATCCTTTATTGATCGCACAAAGGGGAAATTTGCAATATTACAGCTGTATATATATATATATATATATATATATATATATATATATATGTGTGTGTGTGTGTGTTCAGTATGTTCTTCTATCATATATTAGTCGTCTTTGTTTACGCTGCTTTTGGGAAACACTGTTCAGGTCAGTTACATCATTGGTTGGACTGTTCAGGTCAGTAGCATTGTTGGTTGGACTGTTCAGGTTACCTGAACCAGCATCCAAACACACCTGAAGAACCAAACTGGACCATTGATCATATGTACTGGGACTGGGATGGAACTAAATTATGAAGACAAAGTTGATGAAGATTCTACTGGGGCATGTGTGAGTATTGAAATAACAGGTGAGTGTAGGTGTTTGTACTGAAATAACAGGTGAGTGTAGGTGTTTGTACTGAAATAACAGGTGAGTGTAGGTGTTTGTAATGAAGTGGCAGGTGAGTGTAGGTTTTTGTAATGAAGTGGCAGGTGAGTGTAGGTGTTTGTAATGAAGTGGCAGGTAAGTGTAGGTGTTTGTACTGAAGTAATAGGTTAGTGTAGGTGTTTGTACTGAAATAACAGGTGAGTGTAGGTGTTTGTAATGAAGTAATAGGTGAGTGTAGGAGTTTGTAATAAAATAACAGGTGAGTGTAGGTGTTTGTAATGAAGTGGCAGGTGAGTGTAGGTGTTTGTAATGAAGTAATAGGTGAGTGTAGGTGTTTGTAAGAAAATAACAGGTGAGTGTAGGTGTTTGTACTGAAGTAACAGGTTAGTGTAGGTGTTTGTACTGAAGTAACAGGTTAGTGTAGGTGTTTGTAATGAAGTGGCAGGTGAATGTATGTGTTTGTACTGAGATAACAGGTGAGTGTAGGTGTTTGTACTGAAATAACAGGTGAGTGTAGGTGTTTGTAATAAAGTAATAGGTTAGTGTAGGTGTTTGTACTGAAGTAATAGGTTAGTGTAGGTGTTTGTACTGAAATAACAGGTGAGTTATTGGTGAGGTGTTTGTAATGAAGTAATAGGTGAGTGTATGTGTTTGTCCTGAAATAACAGGTGAGTGTAGGTGTTTGTAATGAAGTGACAGGTAAGTGTAGGTGTTTGTACTGAAGTAATAGGTTAGTGTAGGTGTTTGTACTGAAATAACAGGTGAGTGTAGGTGTTTGTAATGAAGTGACAGGTAAGTGTAGGTGTTTGTACTGAAGTAACAGGTGAGTGTAGGGTAGGTGTTTGTAATGAAGTAATAGGTGAGTGTGGGTGTTTGTAATGAAGTAATAGGTTAGTGTAGGTGTTCGTAATGAAGTGGCAGGTGAGTGTAGTTGTTTGTACTGAAGTAATAGGTGAGTGTAGGTGTTTGTAATGAAGTAATAGGTGAGTATAGGTGTTTGTAATGAAGTGTCAGGTGAGTGTAGGTGTTTGTAATGAAGTAATTGGTGAGTGTAGGTGTTTGTACTGAAATAACAGGTGAGTGTAGGTGTATGTAATGAAGTTGCAGGCGAGTGTAGGTGTTTGTAATGAAGTGGCAGGTGAGTGTAGGTGTTTGTACTGAAATACAGTTAAGTGTAGGTGTTTGTAATGAAGTAATAGGTTAGTGTAGGTGTTTGTACTGTGCAAGTGTGTCCTGATTAGATTTGTCTTCTCTGCTGGTAAGGTAGGCTTGAGTATTCCAATTTACTTTTGGGCTTAGACTGCTTGTTACCAGGTTGTTTTGCTGGTTCTAGAGCTAATTGCTATTACTAGTTTCAGGTGTGGTTTCAGGTTAGCCCAAGGTGTGAAACTGCTGGGAGTGGCCTTACTAGCCACCAGGCAGATATATTGAGAGGTTCCGTCTGTAGCGGTATACAGCGACTAGACAGGTTACTTCTACCTCGTCCCATTATACATCAACACAGAGGCAATCTCCTTCAAATTTGGCTAAGTATTTCTTTCTCTCACTCGACTACTTTACCATCAAGTTACTTCACTGCTGCACTTTAAACATGTGTTTTTCAATACCTACTCTTTCATCCCACAGAGTCAGACGTTCCCATCGTTACCACAAGAAGCGCAATGCAAGGAATCTCATCCATCCCCCAAGGTCGTCACATTCTCAGACCTGGGTGATGGGTGGACTCTGGAATTGCCAATCTGCGGTTCGGAAAGCTGACTTCATCCCAGCCTTAGCATCTCATCATTCACTGCACTTCCTGGCTTTGACTGAGACCTGGATCACTCCTGAGAACTCTGTGACTCCAGCAGCCCTATCCTCTGCCTTTAACTTCTCCCACTCTCCGAGACAGACTGGCAGGGGTGGAGGCACAGGTTTGCTCTTGTCTAGGAAGTGGAACTTCACTCCACTTTCATTCTCACATCTCTCTATATATTCTTTTGAATATCATGCTGTTACTGTATCTTTCCCCACTAAACTGCATATAATTGTCATTTACCGCCCTCCTTCTCTTCTAGGTAACTTCCTAGACGAGTTGGATGTTCTTCTGAGTCTCTTCCCCATTGATGGAACCCCATTGATTCTCCTCGGTGACTTCAGTCTTCCATCGAACAAGCTGCAGTCATCATGTCTCGAACCGCTGCTCTCATCCTTCAACCTAGCTCTCAACCTGACCCCTCCAACGCACAGAGCAGGCAACATCCTAGACCTGATCTTCAGCAGACCAGCCCCAGCGCTGGATATGACAGTAACCCCCATGCACTGCTCAGATCATCACTTTCTATCTTTCACATTCTCCCTTACTGCTCTCCCTGTCAATGCCTCTCCTTTAGGCTTGTCATTCTCTCGACGTAACCTGCACTCCATCTCTCACTCATCTCTGGCTTCAACTATCCTTACTACCCTTCCACATACTGATTCCTTTCTATCTCTTTCCTTGTATACAGCCACAGATACATTTCTTTCTTCACTCTCTTCTGCAGTTAACCTTTTGTGTCCTCTTTCCTCCAGGCCAGCCAGATCCTCCCCACCTGCCCCGTGGCTGACTGAAGTCCTACGCAGCAACCGGAGAGAGCTAAGAAAGGCAGAGAGGAAGTGGAGGAAGTCCCAGCTTGACTCTGACCTACACTCCTATCAAGCTCTCCTCTACAAGTTCTCAACAGAGGTTACTGCTGCCAAGTCATCCTTCTACAAGAAGAAACTGGAAGAATCAGCGTCGGATCCACGCAAGCTCTTTAGGATCTTTTCCTCTCTTCTCAAACCCCCCTCTCCCCCACCACCCTCTTCACTTACCCCGGAGGATTTTGTCACCTTCTTTGAGGAGAAGGTTAACAAAATCCATCAGTCATTTTCCTCTTTCTCTACTTCCTTCACCAATACTCATCCTCTTGCCATTAATTCCTTAACATGTTTTTCTCCTCTTTCCACAGATGAGGTCCTACAGCTACTTAAATCCAGCAACCAAACAACCTGCCCACTGGATCCCATTCCATCCACACTCTTCCAGACAGTCTCCATGGATCTGTTACCCTTCATCACGTTCATCATGAACAGCTCCTTGTCATCAGGCCAGGTCCCAGCTGCATTCAAGACTGCCAGAGTGGTCCCAATTCTGAAGAAGCCCACCCTGGACAACTCAGATGTCTGCAACTACCGACCGGTATCACTCCTTTCTTACCTATCAAAAATTCTTGAGCGTGCTGTATACAACCAACTGTCTCTCTTTCTCACTCAGAACCTGCTCCAGGACCCCAACCAGTCGGGCTTCAACAGAACCAGCACACTCAACAGAAACGGCCCTCATAGCGGTGACTGAGAAGCTCCAGACTGCAAGAGCATCCAAATTGTCATCGGTTCTGATCCTTCTGGACCTCTCTGCAGCTTTCGACACAGTGAACCACAAGATCCTCCTATCTGTCCTCGCTGACCTGGGAATTGCGGGCTCTGCATGGAAGTGGTTTGAGTCCTATCTAGAGAGACGTTCTTACCAGGTAACATGGAGAGGGTCTACATCTGCTCCTTGCAGGCTCCTTACTGGTGTCCCTCAAGGCTCAGTGCTAGGTCCTCTCCTCTTTTCACTCTACACCCGTTCTCTTGGTGATGTAATTACCTCTCATGGTTTCTCGTACCACTGCTATGCTGATGACACTCAACTAATGCTTTCCTTCCCACCATCTGATACTCAGGTTTGCAGCCGTATCTCGGCATGTCTGAGTGACATCTCTTCATGGATGGCAGCTCATCATCTAAAGCTCAATCCCAGCAAGAATGAGCTGCTGTTCATCCCTGGAGCTACAGGTCCTCAGCAGGATCTTGCCATCTCATTCGAGAACTCTTTGATTGTTCCGTCTAAAGATGCAAGAAACCTTGGGGTGACTCTGGATGACCAGTTGTCATTCTCTGCCCATATTACGAACCTGACTCGGTCATGCAGATACTTTCTCTACAACATCCGACGTATCCGACCCTTCCTCTCTCAGGAGGCCTCCCAGGTGCTTGTCCAGTCTCTTGTCATTTCAAGGCTCGACTACTGCAACTCTCTTCTGGCTGGTCTTCCTCTGCAGGCCATCAGGCCCTTGCAACTGATCCAGAATGCAGCAGCAAGGCTTGTCTTCAATCTAACCAAGTTCACTCATGTCACTCCACTGCTGCGCTCCATTCACTGGCTTCCCGTGGCTGCTCGCATACAGTTTAAAATTCTGATGCTTGCCTACAAAGCCAAAAATGGACCAGCTCCTTCATACCTTATGGCAATGGTCAAGAGTCGATCCGCACCTTGAGCCCTTCGCGCTTCAAGTACGGCTCGGCTTGACCCGCCATCCCTCAAGATTCATGGAAGACACGCGACAAGATGCTTCTCTGTCCTGGCTCCCAGATGGTGGAACGAACTTCCACTGGCTATCCGAACAGCGAACTCTCTCACGGTTTTCAAACGCAGACTGAAGACCCATCTCTTTGTAAAGCACTTATAAGCACTAATCTACTGAAGCATTGGTATAAATCGTAATTGCACTTTATCTCTGGGAACACTTGCTAATGTAGTCTTGTAGGTATTTCAGTCTTGCTAGGTATTGCTCTGTGTCTAATCTTATATTTTGTTGTCTTCTTTCTAGGTATCAGCACTGGCAACTGTTTATGGCAGTGCTTAAGCTTGAGTAGTTTGGACTTAAACCTGTTTATACTAGATAGAGATGCATATTCTGACTAAACACTTAGCACTTTTGTAAGTCGCTCTGGATAAGAGCGTCTGCTAAATGCCGTAAATGTAAATGTAAATGTACTGAAGTAATAGGTTAGTGTAGGTGTTTGTACTGAAATAACAGGTGAGTGTAGGTATTTGTAATGAAGTAATAGGTGAGTGTAGGTGTTTGTAATAAAATAACAGGTGAGTGTAGGTGTTTGTAATGAAATAACAGGTGAGTGTAGGTGTTTGTAATGAAGTGGCAGGTGAGTGTAGGTGTTTGTAATTAAGTAATAGGTGAGTGTAGGTGTTTGTAAGAAAATAACAGGTGATGAAGTGGCAGGTGAGTGTAGGTGTTTGTACTGAAATAACAGGTGAGTGTAGGTGTTTGTAATTAAGTAAAAGGCGAGTGTAGGTGTTTGTAATGAATTAATAGGTTAGTGTAGGTGTATGTAATGAAGTGGCAGGTGAGTGTAGGTGTTTGTAATGAAGTGGCAGGTGAGTGTAGGTGTTTGTAAGAAAATAACAGGTGAGTGTAGGTGTTTGTAATAAAGTAATAGGTGAGTGTAGGTGTTTGTACTGAAATAACAGGTGAGTGTAGGTGTATGTAATGAAGTGACAGGTGAGTGTAGGTGTTTGTAATGAAGTGGCAGGTGAGTGTAGGTGTTTGTAATGAAGTAATAGGTGAGTGTAGGTGTTTGTACTGAAATAACAAGTGAGTGTAGGTGTTTGTACTGAAATAACAGGTGAGTGTAGGTGTTTATAAAGAAGTAATAGGTGAGTGTAGGTGTTTGTAATGAAGTAATAGGTGAGTGTAGATGTTTGTAATGAAGTGGCAGGTGAGTGTAGGTGTTTGTACTGAAGTAATAGGTGCGTGTAGGTGTTTTTAATGAAGTGGCAGGTGAGTGTAGGTGTTTGTAATGAAGTGACAGGTACGTGTAGGTGTTTGTACTGAAATAACAGGTGAGTGTAGGTGTTTGTAATGAAGTGACATGTAAGTGTAGGTGTTTGTAATTAAGTAATAGGTGAGTGTAGGTGTTTGTAAGAAAATAACAGGTGATGAAGTGGCAGGTGAGTGTAGGTGTTTGTACTGAAATAACAGGTGAGTGTAGGTGTTTGTAATTAAGTAAAAGGCGAGTGTAGGTGTTTGTAATGAATTAATAGGTTAGTGTAGGTGTATGTAATGAAGTGGCAGGTGAGTGTTGGTGTTTGTAATGAAGTGGCAGGTGAGTGTAGGTGTTTGTAAGAAAATAACAGGTGAGTGTAGGTGTTTGTAATAAAGTAATAGGTGAGTGTAGGTGTTTGTACTGAAATAACAGGTGAGTGTAGGTGTATGTAATGAAGTGACAGGTGAGTGTAGGTGTTTGTAATGAAGTGGCAGGTGAGTGTAGGTGTTTGTAATGAAGTAATAGGTGAGTGTAGGTGTTTGTACTGAAATAACAAGTGAGTGTAGGTGTTTGTACTGAAATAACAGGTGAGTGTAGGTGTTTATAAAGAAGTAATAGGTGAGTGTAGGTGTTTGTAATGAAGTAATAGGTGAGTGTAGATGTTTGTAATGAAGTGGCAGGTGAGTGTAGGTGTTTGTAAGAAAATAACAGGTGAGTGTAGGTGTTTGTAATGAAGTAATAGGTGAGTGTAGGTGTTTGTACTGAAATAACAAGTGAGTGTAGGTGTTTGTACTGAAATAACAGGTGAGTGTAGGTGTTTATAAAGAAGTAATAGGTGAGTGTAGGTGTTTGTAATGAAGTAATAGGTGAGTGTAGATGTTTGTAATGAAGTGGCAGGTGAGTGTAGGTGTTTGTACTGAAGTAATAGGTGCGTGTAGGTGTTTTTAATGAAGTGGCAGGTGAGTGTAGGTGTTTGTAATGAAGTGACAGGTACGTGTAGGTGTTTGTACTGAAATAACAGGTGAGTGTAGGTGTTTGTAATGAAGTGACATGTAAGTGTAGGTGTTTGTACTGAAGTAATAGGTTAGTGTAGGTGTTCGTAATGAAGTGGCAGGTGAGTGTAGGTGTTTGTACTGAAGTAATAGGTGAGTGTAGGTGTTTGTTGGCTGAGGTACACACAGGAGTCTTCAGTGCTTTTGAAAAGCTGCATCTCTGTCTTGCTTTAAAATCTCTGCAGCCTTTATGCATCACTGCCAGGATGTGGGACCTTTCAGACAGTAGATTTATGTTTTGACCTGGAGCAGTGAGGGACCCCCCTCGAACAGAGCTCACACAGATAACCGGGTGGTTTGGTGAAGAAGTTACAATTGCTCCCTGTGGTGGAAATGATGGATATGAAACAGGGTTTGTGACAGACTTTATGATCAAGTTGGACTGTTGGAAATGTTATGAATGTCCGCCATATTTTAATATTGTCATATTTAATATTGTTGTTTTCACATTATAAATGTATATGTTCGTTATAATCTAGATTGTTGTACTATATCATATATTTAACTGCATGAATGGCCTTGGTCTGTTGGGTACCATCGCCCTCTAATGGTGGCGGTTCGAAAATCCTTTTAGCGCAGATGGGTCAGGTGGGCGGCGCCAACCCGCCACTACACTTTGTACTTCCGGTTACCACCAGACATACAAAGATCGTTTATCCTCTCCACATATATTCCGATTCAGAGCGGTTTCGTCTGAAATTACATTTAAAATATTGTTAACAGCACCTCAACATCTACATCATCAGATGTCCATTTAAATTAAAGCCTTTATTGATCCACCTCCTTGCCGGTATATTGTTTATTGACATTTCCCGTACCCAATCAGATGTCGTGTGGAGGCTTGACGTAATATCCTGTTAGTGTGTTTTTGTTCCTGTAGCGTCATTTAATCCGTCTATTGTACGGAGATGTAGCGCGAGGAGAGATTAACACTTCACCTCCTCTTCCTCCTCTTAACGGACACCGCTCTCCGCGTGCTTCGGTTTCGTTTAGTTTCTATGGAAACCAGATTCGCTAATAACGGAATGCCGTGTCAGAACCAGCAGGTACGCGCGGACACCCGCGAGCTGGAGCGCGCCAAGCAGGTTCGCTGCGCGAGCGGCACCGCGGAACCGGCCGCGTGCGGCGAGGACGTCACGCCGCCGCAGATAGGCGCGCAGCTGAAACTGCTGCCGCTAAACGACCAAATACGGGAGCTGCAAACCATCATCCGGGACAAGTGAGTAGCACCGACACCGTACTAACACCATACCGACACCGCACTAACACCAGACCGACACCGCACTAACACCAGACCGACACCGCACTAACACCAGACCGACACCGTACTAACACCAGACCGACACCGCACTAACACCAGACCGACACCGCACTAACACCAGACCGACACCGTACTAACACCAGACCGACACCGCACTAACACCAGACCGACACCATACTAACACCGCACTAACACCAGACCGACACCGCACTAACACCAGACCGACACCGTACTAACACCAGACCGACACCGTACTAACACCGCACTAACACCAGACCGACACCAGGCCAACACCGCACTAACACCAGACCAACACCGTACTGACACCAGACCAACACCGTACTGACACCAGACCAACACCGTACTGACACCAGACCAACACCGTACTGACACCAGACCAACACCACACCGACACCGCACTAACACCACACCGACACCGCACTAACACCACACCGACACCGCACTAACACCACACCGACACCGCACTAACACCAGACCGACACCGCACTAACACCAGACCGACACCAGGCCAACACCGCACTAACACCAGACCGACACCGCACTAACACCAGACCGACACCGCACTAACACCACACCGACACCGTACTAACACCAGACCGACACCGCACTAACACCAGACCGACACCGCGCTAACACCAGACCGACACCGCACTAACACCAGACCGACACCAGGCCAACACCGCACTAACACCAGACCAACACCGTACTGACACCAGACCAACACCGTACTGACACCAGACCAACACCGTACTGACACCAGACCAACACCAGACCGACACCGCACTAACACCAGACCGACACCGCACTAACACCAGACCGACACCGCACTAACACCAGACCGACACCATACTAACACCGCACTAACACCAGACCAACACCGTACAAACACCAGACCAACACCGTACAAACACCAGACCGACACCGCACTAACACCAGACCGACACCGCACTAACACCAGACCGACACCAGGCCAACACCGCACTAACACCAGGCCAACACCGCACTAACACCAGACCGACACCGTACTAACACCAGACCGACACCGTACTAACACCAGACCGACACCGCACTAACACCAGACCGACACCGTACTAACACCAGACCGACACCGTACTAACACCGCACTAACACCAGACCTACACCGTACTAACACCAGACCGACACCGCACCAACACCACACCGACACCGTACCGACACCACACTGACACCGCACTAACACCGGACCGACACCGCACTAACACCGGGTTCGGTACTTCGGCTGTAACTTCAAGCCAAGTCAAACTCTGCATGTATTTAACTCTCTAGAGCGCCAGTGAATAAAATGAGAACATGGTCGTTGTAATTCAGTCTCTTGTCTTATAACAGCGGACGTGTAACAGGTTGGGTGGTCTGAGTACTTAACACATCTGGTACCAGTGACCCGAACACACACCTCCTCTATAGAGACGCTTCTGTGAACACACACACACACACACACCTCCTCTATATAGACGCTTCTGTGAACACACACACACACACCTCCTCTATATAGACGCTTCTGTGAACACACACACACACACACACACCTCCTTTCAGGATTTATGTGGTCAGGGAAGCATGCGCGTGTTCCGATTTGCGTCATCTTCCTGCTGGTGTCTCTGCTGACGTCATGCTCCTGGTCTCTCTCTCATTGGCTGTTTCTTTGTCTCACAGGTCTACTAGCAGGGGAGATTTTGTGTTTTGTGCTGACAGATTGGTAAGAAACAATTAAATATTTTAATGTAGCTAATAGTGTAGTTTTGGTTTAGTGTTTCCAACATGCTTGCTGTGACCCCGATTATCCAGTTCTTGTGAGGAACCGTGTGTTAGACGCATGTCCACAGTGCAGACACTAATGTCCCTGGTGTACGGACCAGGCGTACGTAGTGAAGTCAGAGTTTAGTCACTGGCTCAGTCCGAAATGCCGCACTAGATTTCAGTGCAGTCTGTTCTTTCAGTGGGCGACCATACAACCTCGCACACACTACATCCGCCATCTTACCCATGACCTCACACGATCATAGATAAATGCTCCAGTTGAAACATGGGATTGGACCGTGTGCTGCAATCGCACACTTCAAAATGGCTCCAGATTCACTAAGCCATCCTGGTACTTTTCTCTTACTGTTTAATGCCTACTGTGTATTTGGTCACACTACCCTTTAACTCCTGCTCTGGCCGACTGAATAGGAGGGAAGTTCGGCATTTCGGACGGAGCGCTCGTCCTGCACTAACACACCTGATCACCCTCGTCATGTCCCAACGATCTGATGTAGCACATGATTTAACCTGGTTCATCATTATCAGTATCAGTTTCTCTCTCGTGGGTTTTGACATGACTGTCTCACTCGTTGGTGTGATTGTTTCTTTATCAGATAAGACTTGTGGTTGAAGAGGGACTCAATCAGCTCCCCTACAGCGAATGCACTGTAACCACGCCAACAGGTATGCAAATCACCATGGTAACTAATGCCGGCGACTGTTCCAGTCCACACTGGATGCTAATTGAACTAATTTACTAATTTAAGTGCTAATTTATGGTTAAGAAAAAGTTTTAATTTATTTTTCACTTAAATTTCCCCTATGGGGTTAAAGTGCAACCAGAAACAAGCAAAAAACAATTGTAAACAAGCGAGAACATCCAGTAACTTTTAGAAGGCTTTCTCCAACATAGTTTAAGCACTGACACAATGCACCCTCAAACTTAAAATAAATAAACACACCCTCAAAAAAAAAATAGATATAAATAATTAGGTGCCCTTTTTAATAAAATGAAAAACAAATACAATTTAACAATTGTTGCATGTTGCGTATTGACAGTCACGCATTCTGATTAAGAACAGGGCTCCTCTCACTTTAGCCTAAATTCCAGCACTTTTCAAACCTGGAACACAATGCAACATTAATTTTCGTCAGGTAAATGTTCCTTCCCCTGTTTTGTGTCTTGAGGGGTGTCTTTATACTACCACATACAGGGGCGGTTTGTTCATTAGGGCGATTGGGCGACGCACCACCAGGATGAAAAGGAGGTTTTTTTTTCTCTCATTCTATCACGGCATTTCGCTAGCTATGTCTGTACTGGACAGCGTCTCTTGCCTCTGAATGCCATTGTCCAATCAGCGATGAGGTGCATTCCCTGTAGTCCCGCCTTTTTTGGGGCGATTTGAGACTAACTGAAAATTGCCCCGACTGCTCTCGTAGACTCTCATGTTAAAAGTTTTTTTTTTTCAAAGTGTAGGTTCATCTTATCTCGTGTCCCGTTAACGGCTGTTTGTGTGATGCTGCCCAGGTCACAAGTACGATGGTGTGAAGTTTGAGAAGGGGAACTGTGGCGTGAGCATCATGCGAAGTGGTGAGTGTCTGCTGCCCACTGCACCGGTGCTGTTTATCACTCACTCACTGGATGGATCTGGAATGGAGCGGAGCAGAATGGATCACTCCGATTGGGGCTTAATACTTAATACTGCATCACAGACCTGCAGCTCCACAGAAGACCTGTCTCACACAGACTAGAACTCGCTGAGTTGAGAGAAATCAAGACTGCGCTTTCTGTGCTGGCGTGCAGACCTGCTGGCGTGCAGACGTACAGTCTCTTCTGTAATGAACACTCACTGTTCTGAATCGGTCGAGTATCACACAGCAGAGGTGGGGACTCGAGTCACATGACTTGGACTCGAGTCAGACTCGAGTCATTAATATTAAGACTTTTGACTTGACTTGAAAAAATATTCAGAGACTTAGACTTGACTTGGACTTTTACACCAATAACTTGGGACTTGAATTGGACTTGAACCTGTTTACTTGCAAAGACTTGATTTTTTTTTACCCCAAATCTAAATTTTAAAACGCATATTAATATTTATAGTGTGCCCCATTAATTTCATTTCCGTCCTTCTGACGCAGACCGGTCCTCTGCTTTTCCACACGTGTGTGTGTGCGTGAGCTGCAGCACAACCAATCAAATGGGGGGGGTTGGCGAACGTAAATTTTTACCGGGCGGGGTGTAAAATGTACACAAATTAAGTATTATATCGCGATCGATCGATCGCCAGTGGTTGGTGCCAGAGCGAACTAGTAACTCATTGAATCATAGATGTGGATCAGAGGTAAATAAACTGTGTGTGAAGACGGTCAAATGCGTCTCACGCTCAATGCGTGAGAGTTGGCAACCCTGGGTTCTGTATCTGAACTCGGGGAAGAGAGCCTCTCTCTGTCACTATCATAATATCCAGTTCTATCTCAACATGGATTGTGTATTTGAAAACATCTACGTCGAGAAAAAAATATATTGACAAAAGTGGAGCGAGTTTTCAGCTATGGGGACATCATTCATCGTGCACAAATGACATACAGACTTTTGGCCAGCAAATGCAATGCAGAATAGTTTACTGAAATGTCTAAAGTTGCAGATTCCTGTTAATTGTTCAGTTCTTATATTTGTTTGTCTTGTGTCACTCACACATGTTCTCCAAGAAACCAGATAAGAGAAGAGAGGGAAAATGCTGTTATGGTTCTTTGTATTGTACTGTGAAAATATCAGCACTTTTTATTTGAACATGGAGTTCTACTTATGACTTTTTCACAGAATATTTATTTCTGGAAAATTGTAGTTTAAAGTATGAATATTTTTGCAGCTAAGTTTAACAAATTGAACTGTGCAATAAAGAGGTGTAATTTTATTTTATTTTTTAATACTTCGTGTTTTCAGTTGCACATGTTTTATCAAGATTTGAGGAGAATACAGATTTAAAAAAGAACGCATGTCTATTATTTACATTTAAAATATACCTGCAACATTGGTAAAAAAAAAAAAAAAAAAAGACTCGAAAGGACTTGAAATTCCAAGTTTCAGACTTGGGACTTGACTTGACTGTTGCCTGTCTTGACTCGAGACTTGACTTGACTTGAGTGTCTTTGCTTGAGACTTGACTCGGGACTTGAGGTATAAAGACTTGGACTTACTTGAGACTTGCAAAACACTGACTTGGTCCCACCTCTGTCACACAGTAAAGTCCTGGCCACACTATCCACTCCTAGAATTCACCGCTGTTAACATATCAGAGTTCAAACACCAACATGCATTGTGAGCCTCACACCACAGTAAGCTCACTGCACACCAAACCCCTGTGCACATAATCCCAGGAGATCTCTGCCAAGCTACATCATTCTCTGCTGGACGTCTATCAGCAAGTGTCCACCATACACTGCAAACGAGTGGACTGGACCACAGCGGATGAAAAGTGAAGCCGCTATATCTGGCGCCCTCTAGTGGCTAGCTGCCGTACAACCTTTACCACCACCCTTTCCCCTGCAAGTCAATGGCTCAGGCAGCAAACCTTAGTTTCAAATCACATATCTAATCATTTTTTGACAGTTGTGTTCTGTCTATAAGGTCTCCTCACGTAAATATCTCTGCTTAATGCTTAAGATGCTGCTTAATAGGGTGACCATATATTCATTTGGGAAAACCAGGACACCTTGGAGCGGAGGGTGCAGCACATATACTGTGGCATACACTCACTTAACACAGGCCCACGCAATCCTACAATAACATTTACAGTTGGTTTATTAAAAATGCTTTTCAGTAAAAGACAACAAAAACTCCAATAACAAATGATGGTCCAATGAAGGAAATAAAACCAGGACATTTCCTCACTTAAAAAAAAACCCGGGACACCCGAGACAGGACGTGAAATATGGACGTTTGGTCAGCCTAGCTTAAGTTGGGTGGCGACGAAATTAGTTAATTTTTATTTCACTGTTAGTACCGTTGGCTGTCCGCTATTTACTTTTTGAAATAAATACATTTCAAAACCTTGTCTTGGGGACAACTTATTTTCAGTTACCCAAGGCTAGCTGTCGTTCACTTTGCGCTAGGTGGCCACCGCGTTAACTAGCGTTGTCGAAATGTGTCTGAAGCTCTTGGCATGATTGAGTGTCATGATTGAGTACTAAAATATTGTCATGTCACAAGAAATTAAACGTGAACGTTGGTAACTAATAACGTTGGTTATTAAACGTGTTGAAGGACAATATGGAAACCTGAGGTTGTGTAGCTGTCCTGCTAACATCGAATAGCCGATATTTTGCTGGGTAACATTGCTGCCATTTTCTGTGATGAAGAAATGGAGTTTTACTCCAGAACACGGTTTCTGGACATGAAGACACGTATTGATTATGGACAATAATCATGAACAACTAGTTAATGTAGACGAATCTATTCCTTTGTTGTGTTGATTGAGAGAGGGGGTACATGGCCTAACACACGTGTGTGAGGTTTGGGTGGAGATCCTCTCCCACCTACAGCCTCTATTACGCTTGGTGGCTTCAGAAATCCAGTGTGGTGAAATGGCGTAAATACAGTTGTGCAGTTGCATCTGTACACGTATACTCATGAATACACGACCAGACGAATCCCACATCATCCCAGTACTGGACTCTCATCTAGAACCTGCAAGACCAAAGAACAGGACCACCTTCTCACCAGGTCTTCACAGGGTTAGCACGGCAGACCACTGAATCCACCATCGACATTGGGCCATAACGTTAATGAGGCAGTTAAAACAGTGAAGCCCACAGTGAGCTGCAGCTTCACTAACATTGGACCTGGTGTGTGTGTGTGTGTGTGTGCGCGGAGCAGGCGAGGCCATGGAGCAGGGTCTGAGGGACTGCTGTAGGTCGATCCGCATTGGTAAGATTCTGATCCAGAGTGACGAGGAGACACAGAAAGCCAAAGTTTACTACGCAAAGTTTCCCCCCGACATCAGCCGCAGGAAGGTGCTGCTAATGTACCCTATACTCAGTGAGTATTTACCATCTGTATGTACCCTGTACTCAGTGAGTATTTACCATCTGTATGTACCCTGTACTCAGTGAGTATTTACCATCTGTATGTACCCTGTACTCAGTGAGTATTTACCATCTGTATGTACCCTGTACTCAGTGAGTATTTACCATCTGTATGTACCCTGTACTCAGTGAGTATTTAACATCTGTATGTACCCTATACTCAGTATTTAACATCTGTATGTACCCTATACTCAGTATTTTACATCTGTATGTACCCTATACTCAGTATTTAACATCTGTATGTACCCTATACTCAGTGAGTATTTAACATCTGTATGTACCCTATACTCAGTGAGTATTTAACATCTGTATGTACCCTATACTCAGTGAGTATTTACTCTGTGAATTGTGTGTGTGTGTGTTAGGTACGGGTAACAGTGAAGTGTGTGTGTTAGGTACGGGTAACACAGTGAAGTGTGTGTGTCTTAGGTACGGGTAACACAGTGAAGTGTGTGTTTGTGTGTGTGTTAGGTACGGGTAACACAGTGAAGTGTGTGTGTTAGGTACGGGTAACACAGTGAAGTGTGTGTGTCTTAGGTACCGGTAACACAGTGAAGTGTGTGTGTGTGTTAGGTACGGGTAACACAGTGAAGTGTGCATGTGTGTCTTAGGTACCGGTAACACAGTGAAGTGTGCGTGTGTGTTAGGTACGGGTAACACAGTGAAGTGTGTGTGTCTTAGGTACCGGTAACACAGTGAAGTGTGTGTGTGTCTTAGGTACCGGTAACACAGTGAAGTGTGCGTGTGTGTTAGGTACGGGTAACACAGTGAAGTGTGCGTGTGTGTTAGGTACGGGTAACACAGTGAAGTGTGCGTGTGTGTTAGGTACGGGTAACACAGTGAAGTGTGTGCGTGTGTGTTAGGTACGGGTAACACAGTGAAGTGTGTGCGTGTGTGTTAGGTACGGGTAACACGGTGAAGTGTGTGTGTGTCTTAGGTACCGGTAACACAGTGAAGTGTGCGTGTGTGTTAGGTACCGGTAACACGGTGAAGTGTGCGTGTGTGTTAGGTACGGGTAACGGTGAAGTGTGTGTGTCTTAGGTACCGGTAACACAGTGAAGTGTGTGTGTGTCTTAGGTACCGGTAACACAGTGAAGTGTGCGTGTGTGTTAGGTACGGGTAACACAGTGAAGTGTGCGTGTGTGTTAGGTACGGGTAACACAGTGAAGTGTGCGTGTGTGTTAGGTACCGGTAACACAGTGAAGTGTGCGTGTGTGTTAGGTACCGGTAACACAGTGAAGTGTGCGTGTGTGTTAGGTACCGGTAACACAGTGAAGTGTGCGTGTGTGTTAGGTACGGGTAACACAGTGAAGTGTGTGTGTGTCTTAGGTACGGGTAACACAGTGAAGTGTGTGTGTGTGTTAGGTACGGGTAACACGGTGATCGAGGCGGTGAGGGTGCTACGGGAACATGGACTACAAGCCAAACACATTATTCTACTTAGTCTGTTTTCTACTCCACATGGTAAGACACACACACACACACACACCATTCTGCTGAGTCTGTTTACTCCAGACACACAAACGTTTCATCTGAGCCCCCACGTACACACACACTTTCCGGATACACTGCTGAACTTAGATACTCTCCCATTTCACACTGGCAAACAGTAATGTGTGTTTGTAGTGTGACTCGTTTACCTCTGTGGAGTGTTAATAGTTTATTGTGTGTGTGTGTGTCTAGGTGCCAGGTCGATAGTGGAGGAGTTTCCTGACATCACCATACTAACAACTGAAGTTCACCCAGTCGCTCCAACTCACTTTGGCCAGAGATACTTTGGCACAGACTGAATCTTTGGTTGACTGAGCTGTTATGGTTTGTGTGTCTCCTACCATCCAGTTGGTCAAGAAGCAGTGTTTTTTCTGGCTGGTTATGTTTTTGTGCGTTACAGAACTCCACTGTTGTCTGATTGGTCCATTTTAAAAGTACATGAAACTTGATAATTAACTTGACGCTGATGTTTGGCCTTCTTGGAAGGTGCCACTTTCAATCCCAGAAACGTGGTGTTTTCTAGAATGTGCCAGGATATTCTAGAATGTTCCAGAACTCAGAAGACATTCCAGCGTTTGTGTGTTCTGCCCCACTGGACATTTCTCTACCCTGTCCATCTGTGTAAAGAAGGTCAAGGGAAGAACAAATAAATACAAATATTTTGTATTAAACAGAGTCTTTATTTCTGTCAAGTTGTTTTACTTAATAAAACAAGCTAGTACAATTTCGCCATTTAACAGACGCTCTTATCCAGAGTGATTTACAGTGGCTCATTTCAGGGTTTTCTTTCAGTTCACTCAAATGTGTCCAAGCACTTCAGGACCAACCTGTAATTACCCTCCTCACACTCCTAACCCCCACCCCAACACACACACACACACACAGAGGAAGGGCAGGATGCTTACTTACGTTTGGTAAGCAGAGCAGTGGTGACAGAACCTGATACCTGAGAAACACGCGCACACAAATAACTTCTGAAAGACAAAAATAAACCAGGAAATATCTATGTGACGTGAATAATGAAAAAGCATCACGCCACTGCTAAGAACAATTAAGCTGACATTAATCGGACACAGTAACATTCGACTTAAAATCGTGTGGTACTTGAAGACGGTACACGGGTTGCGTTACCTCTCTGTGTGGTGCACGTTAGCGTGCCCGCGGGGTTATAGTAGCACAAGACAACAAGAAAAAGACTTTTAATAACGCTGCCAGAAACATCCTAATATTACCCAGAATGGAGAAACGAGGCAAAACAAAATGGAGTAATTGGACCAAACAAAAAAAAAATTTCAAATATCATTAACGGTGTCTTTTAAAAGTTATCAGGAGAAACGATACTTACATAGACATAGCTGTAGGACATACGCAGAGTACGACCACGACAACCGCAGTGATCACGACAGGAACCCAACGCAAAACCTCCGTGGAGACACGCACGCAGCGGCGTAGAGGGACGCAAGTGCAACTTTTCCGCCATGAGCAACCCTCGCAGTCAAGAAACTACAGCACCTCCTAGTGGAACCAAGGTGCAATGCTTTTGGTCTTTATTGTTTAAGTATCTCACAATTCCAAATAAGAGTCGTAAGTTGCCCCCTAAAAAAGTTTATGACATGTTTCTTTGGCCGTGTCTCTCTTGACACAAAACCCTTGCATACTACGAAGTCCTTTATGAGGTAGAAAACACTTCAAGGCGGCCGTGTGAAACGTGACTCATTATTCACAGCAAAGGAACATTAATACTTTTACAAAATACACCACAAGGTGCCTTAATGGTGTGAACAATTTTCTACATTCTTCTGTAGATTCGTGACATGAGAACGGACACTGAACCCGATCACAGTAAGACGACAGCAAGAACCAAACAACAGGAACCAAGCTGCCTTTAGCACTTGATTGATTTCATCATTATCTTCAATAAATTTGTCAAAAACGTAATTAGAAATTAATGAACATTAACAGGCATCTCATGCATTAGTTAGCATGAAAGCGAATGTGTAATCCCACAGTGGGCATGAGTGTGAACACTGAGATGTCTGATGCTTGCTCGCTCTCCCTCTCGCCTCTTCTGGGTTGGGTAGGAATGAATGGCATTAGCTCTCCTGATGGCACACTCACTAGAAATCCAAACTCCTAATGCCGGCACTGATTAAATATCACAGCTACAGGAGTTTGAACATAACGTCCTGTGGTTTGCTGCAGGCTTCTGTGGGCGGGGCGGAGTCCCGGGGGGGAGAGGCACACCGTTTATACGAGACTTTCTGGGAAAGCTGGTAGGCGTGATCCATCAGGACATGGCGGGGAGCAGAGGAAGTCCCGCCCCCTGTGGTAGTGTGAGGAGCAGAGGAAGTCCCGCCCCCTGTGGTAGTGTGAGGAGCAGAGGAAGTCCCGCCCCCTGTGGTAGTGTGAAGAGCAGAGGAAGTCCCGCCCCCTGTGGTGTGAGGAGCTCTATTGCTGCTAATGGACGTCCTGGACACACTGGAAGAGGAATGGACTCCTCTTGTAGCTAGAACCTGCTGTATGTGGAGGATGAGCTGGAGGGGGGGGCAGGAGGAGAAGAAGAGGGGAGAAAGTGAGAGTCAATGATGGTGGTGTCTGTGGTTATGGTGGCATCTGTGGTGATGGTGGTGGTGTCTGTGTTGGTGGTGGTGGCGTCTGTCGTGGGGGCGTCTGGTGGTGGTGGTGGTGGTGTCTGGTTGTGGTGGTGTGTGGTGGTGGTGTCTGTGGTTGTGGTGGTGTGTGGTGGTGGTGTCTGTGGTTGTGGTGGTGTCTGTGGTTGTGGTGGCGTCTGTGGTTGTGGTGGCGTCTGTGGTGGTGGTGTCTGTGGTGGTGGTGGTGTCTGTGGTGGTGGTGGTGTCTGTGGTGGTGGTGGTGTCTGTGGTGGTGTCTGTGGTTGTGGTGGTGTCTGTGGTGGTGTCTGTGGTTGTGGTGGTGTCTGTGGTATTGGTGGTGTCTGTGGTGGTGGTGGTGTCTGTGGTGGTGGTGGTGTCTGTGGTTGTGTGTGGTGTCTGTGGTTGTGGTGTCTGTGGTTGTGGTGTCTGTAATGGTGGTGTCTGTGGTGGTGGTGGTGGTGGTGGTGTCTGTGGTGGTGGTGTCTGTGGTGGTGGTGGTGTCTGTGGTGGTGGTGGTCTCTGTGGTGGTGGTGTCTGTGGTGGTGGTGTCTGTGGTGGTGGTGGTGTCTGTGCGAGTGCACCAGGTTTGGGAAAGTGCCAGAGAGTACACTAGGCAGACCAAGACTAGCAGTACTGTTTATTACAGGTTAAATGTCAGTTACCGTATGCTGGTACATCACAACCCTTTGTGTGCAGCAAGTTCTATGTGCGCGCATATACGTGTGTGTGTATAAATGTGCGAGTGTGTATATGTGTGTGTGTGTGCATATAAATGTGCGAGTGTGTATATATGTGTGTGCACCTACGTTTTGTTGACCCTTTAGTTTCAGCTGGTATTTCTCAATCCTGTGTTGCCTCTGTCTGTCAAACCGAACCTTATTCTGAAGAGCCATTTTCTTAACTTTCTCCTTCTCCAACAAAGGGTTGAGTTTTCTCTACACACGCACACACATGCACGCACGCACAACAACAACTTAAGAATGCATTACATGCATCACATACAACAAATTGTAAGAAATGTTCAGATTATTGTACTTTGGTCCTTATACTGAAACACAACACACACACACACATAGACACACAGGTACTTCACACAGGCACTTCACACAGACACAGTTAGAAACACACACAGACAAACTCACCGCTTCCTGTATGAAGAACTCCATACTCAGATTCTGTCTCCAGGTTCCAGACTCAATGGTATGTAAAGCAGTCTGAAGTTCAGCACGACCCTTCTTTAGCATGGCCTGTTGAATGAGCACGCACACCCACACACACAACTATTAGTTAACATTAAAACAGAAACTCCATGCTATCTATTAATCTGCCACTGACTTTCAGCACACTGGACAGCGAGGAGCTGATCACAGATTCAGCACCACGGACAGCTCTGAGAATACCACCACCATCATCCACTAGGGGGAGTCTGGGGTTGAGGCTGCAGGGTCATACCTCCAGATCCTTATTGGTTTTCCTCCATAAGCTGGTTGGGGTGCTGAGCTCACTGGTGCCCTGTACGGAGGCCTGTGAGAAACATTCACACACCATCCAGAGCTGCAGTTATAATATACACACAAACCAGCTGCATGTTTGTGTGTGTATATGTGCGTGTGCGCACTTCTGTATGAGTGTGTGTGTGTGCATGTGTGAGTGTGCTCTTCTGTATATGAGTGTGTGTGTGTGTGTGTGTTAGTGTTGTCATGATACTAAGAATTACAACTTCGATACGATACTTTAAAAAATATTGAAATTCGATACCATTTTTGATACCAAAGTCAGATACTGTGCTCATTTCCGTTTTAAAGCCTTTTTATTTATTTTTATAAACATGTTTTTTTATAAACAAATGAATATTGTATTTTGTTTCACAAATGTCAAATAAATAAAAGGTGTAGTTCCTACCACATTAAAACAGAAAAATAAATAATTGCACATTAATATAAATTAACATAAATAATAGTAGTGCACTCTGGAATTCACATTTAGAAGTCAAAAAAGGCTAGTGCAAAAAGTGTTTTTTCTTTAAACAACTTTAAGTAACTTTAACTTGAAGTCTTTAAGTAACTAAAACTTCAGTATTAGAGTAGAGTTCAGTATTCATAGATGATTGATCCGTTGTAGTACGATCACTCTTTTTTTCTCCCTGTATGCTGTCACACTTATGGCTCTTGAACCAAGAATATGACAAACATTTGCTAGGATACCATAATCGGACACATAATCTTGTATGCTGTAGTAATACTAGAAATGGGAATAATCACCAACCTCTTGGAATTCTTTGTACAAATCTGCATGCTGGTCCTTCAGGTGTTTGGCCAGATTCGTTGTGTTAAGCTAGGTCTATACTTTCGCGAGTGAACGTAGCGCGCGAATCCGCACACCTTGTGCGACCCTGCGTGAACGGCGGAGGCATTTAAACTTGCCGCGTCTCACATTCTTTGCAGTGTTGTCCGAAACGATATGTGGTAGTATAAAGAAACACCTCTCAAAAACACGGGAAAGGAACCTTTACCTGACCAATTTTAATGTTGCTTTGTGTTTCATATGGAGAGGATTCAGTGCCAATTGGAAATGTAATCGCTACTAGGCAAAAATGGAAATGCAATCCACAAAATGCATTGCTTTTCCATACAAACATGCAGAATACGTGCCAAAGTGAAATGCAAAAGCACTATTACATTACATTTCAATGCACTCAAGGCATTTTTTTTGCATTCAAAACCAAAACACTGAATTTGTGCCAGAATTGCTTATAATACAGCTCGAAATGTAATCACGGCACAGAGGTATTGCTTTTCACCGTACGGTATTTCAGACATAAATGTCTCCTTTAAATGTAAAGATCACGAGATTGATTTAAACACTGATGTGATGAAAACATGCCATTGTTTTTCAATAAAGAGATAAAGTGCATTGAAATGTAATGTAATAGTGCTTTTGCATTTCATTTTGGCACGTATTCTGCATGTTTGTATGGAAAAGCAATGCATTTTGTGGATTGCATTTCCATTTTTGCCTATACATACTGTGTGTATGTGTATATAAGTGTGTGTATACAAGTGTGTGTGTGTATACAAGTGTGTGTGTATATATAAGTGTGTATGTGTGTGACTATATATGTGTGTGTGTGTGTGTGTATATATAAGTGTGTGTGTGTTTGTATATATGTGTGTGTGTGTGTTTGTGTGTGTACCGTCTCCTCTGCTTGATACTCTTCCCATGCTGCTTTTCTCTCCTCCACACTAAGCTCCTCCTCTTCTTTGTGGTCCAACAACGAATCATGTTCATGGAAGCGCACTATGCCCCGCCCACACTGCTGCAAGAGTAATGCCAACACCTTATCCTGCACATGTACACACACACACACACACACACACACACACACACACACACACACACACACACACACACACACACACACACACACGTGCACACAGAAACACACAAACGCACCAGTCATTAAGTGTGTATTAAGGCTGATGTGTATGTATGGGTGGCAGGCTGGTGTGGGTGTGTGTGTGTGTGTGTGTGTTTGTGTGTACCGTGGGCAGGCTGGTGTGTGTGTGTGTGTCCAGATCTGGGTGGAAACGGTACAACTTGCTCAGCTGACTGTGTGTGAAGTGTCTCTGGATTTGTTGCTGGTCGACAACACGGGATGACAAAGATTGCTTAGCAACTTGACGCTCGTAAATCTTCTGTTCCATTGTCCCCTGCCAAAAGTCAACATCAATACCATCACTACTAACCCCCACATCACACCACCACCACTACTAACCCCCACATCACACCACCATCACTACTAACCCCCACATCACACCACCACCACTACTAACCCCCACATCACACCACCACCAACTACTAACCCCCACCATCAACCACCACCACTACTAACCCCACATCACACCACCACCACTACTAACCCCCACCATCACACCACCATCACTACTAACCCCCACATCACACCACCCACCACTACTAACCCCCCACCATCACACCACCACCACTACTACCCCCACCATCACTCCACCATCACTACTAACCCCCCCATCTCACACCACCACCACCACTACTAACCCCCACATCACACCACCATCACTACTAACCCCCACCATCACACCACCACCACTACTAACCCCCACATCACACCACCATCACTACTATCCCCCACAGCACACCACCATCACTACTAACCCCCACCATCACACCACCACCACTACTAACCCCCACCATCACAACCACCACCACTCTACCCCCCACCATCACACCACCACCACTACTAACCCCCACATCACACCACCATCACTACTAACCCCACCATCACACCACCACCACTACTAACCCCCACCATCCACACCACCACCACTACTAACCCCCACATCACACCACATCACTACTAACCCCCACCATCCACCACCACCACTACTAACCCCCACCATCACACCACCACCACTACTAACCCCCACATCACACCACCACCACTACTAACCCCCACCATCACACCACCACCACTACTAACCCCCACCATCACACCACCACCACTACTAACCCCCCACCATCACACCACCACCACTACTAACCCCCACCATCACACCACCATCACTACTAACCCCCACCATCACACCACCACCACTACTAACCCCCACCATCACACCACCACCACTACTAACCCCCACCATCACACACCTCCACCTACTAACCCCCACCATCACACCACCACCACTACTAAACCCCCACATCACACCACCACCACTACTAACCCCACAGCACACCACCACCACTACTAACCCCCACCATCACACCACCAACCACTACTAACCCCCACATCACACCACCACCACTACTAACCCCCACATCACACCACCATCACTACTAACCCCCACCATCACACCACCACCACTACTAACCCCCACCATCACACCACCACCACTACTAACCCCCACATCACACCACCATCACTACTAACCCCCACCATCACACCACCACCACTACTAACCCCCACCATCACACCACCACCACTAACTAACCCCCACCATCACACCACCACCACTACTAACCCCCACCATCACACCACCACCACTACTAACCCCACATCACACCACCATCACTACTAACCCCCACCATCACACCACCACCACTACTAACCCCCACCATCACACCACCACCACTACTAACCCCCACCATCACACACCACCACCACTACTAACCCCCACATCACACCACCATCACTACTAACCCCCACCATCACACCACCACCACTACTAACCCCCACATCACACCACCACACTACTAACCCCCACCATCACACCACCACCACTACTAACCCCCACCATCACACCACCACCACTACTAACCCCCACCATCACACCACCACCACTACTAACCCCCACATCACACCACCATCACTACTAACCCCTCATCACACCACCATCACTACTAACCCCCACCATCACACCACCACCACTACTAACCCCCACCATCACACCACCACCACTACTAACCCCCACATCACAACCACCATCACTACTAACCCCCACCATCACATCACCACCACTACTAACCCCCACATCACACCACCACCACTACTAACCCCCACCATCACACCACCACCACTACTAACCCCCACCATCACACCACCACCACTACTAACCCCCACATCACACCACCATCACTACTAACCCCCACCTCACATCACCCCACCACTACTAACCCCCACATCACACACCATCACTACTAACCCCCACCATCACACCACCACCACTACTAACCCCCACCATCACACCACCACCACTACTAACCCCCACATCACACCACCACCACTACTAACCCCCACCATCACAACACACCACTACTAACCCCCACCATCACACCACCACCACTACTAACCCCCACCATCACACCACCACCACTACTAACCCCCACCATCACACCACCACCACTACTAACCCCCACATCACACCACCATCACTACTAACCCCCACCATCACACCACCACCACTACTAACCCCCACCAGCACACCACCACCACTACTAACCCCCACATCACACCACCACCACTACTAACCCCCACCATCACCACCACCACCACTACTAACCCCCACCATCACACCACCACCACTACTAACCCCCACCATCACACCACCACCACTACTAACCCCCACCATCACACCACCATCACTACTAACCCCCACCATCACACCACCACCACTACTAACCCCACCATCACACCACCACCACTACTAACCCCCACCATCACACCACCACCACTACTAACCCCCACCATCACACCACCACCACTACTAACCCCCACATCACACCACCACCACTACTAACCCCCACATCACACCACCACCACTACTAACCCCCACCATCACACCACCACCACTACTAACCCCCACATCACACCACCACCACTACTAACCCCCACATCACACCACCATCACTACTAACCCCCACCATCACACCACCAACCACTACTAAACCCCCACCATCACACCACCACCACTACTAACCCCCCACATCACACCACCATCACTACTAACCCCCACCATCACACCACCACCACTACTAACCCCCACCATCACACCACCACCACTACTAACCCCCACCATCACACCACCACCACTACTAACCCCCACCATCACACCACCACCACTACTAACCCCCACCATCACACCACCACCACTACTAACCCACACATCACACCACCATCCACTACTAACCCCCACCCATCCACACCACCACCACTACTAACCCCCACCATCACACCACCACCACTACTAACCCCCACCATCACACCACCACCACTACTAACCCCCACATCACACCCACCATCACTACTAACCCCCACCATCACACCACCACCACTACTAACCCCCACATCACACCACCATCACTACTAACCCCCACCATCACACACCACCACTACTAACCCCCACCATCACACCACCACCACTACTAACCCCCACCATCACACCACCACCACTACTAACCCCCACATCACAACCACCATCACTACTAACCCCCACATCACACCACCATCACTACTAACCCCCACCATCACACCACCACCACTACTAACCCCCACCATCACACCACCACCACTACTAACCCCCACATCACACCACCATCACTACTAACCCCCACCATCACATCACCACCACTACTAACCCCCACATCACACCACCACCACTACTAACCCCCACCATCACACCACCACCACTACTAACCCCCACCATCACACCACCACCACTACTAACCCCCACATCACACCACCATCACTACTAACCCCCACCTCACATCACCACCACCACTACTAACCCCCACATCACACCACCATCACTACTAACCCCCACCATCACACCACCACCACTACTAACCCCCACCATCACACCACCACCACTACTAACCCCCACATCACACCACCACCACTACTAACCCCCACCATCACACCACCACCACTACTAACCCCCACCATCACACCACCACCACTACTAACCCCCACCATCACACCACCACCACTACTAACCCCCACATCACACCACCATCACTACTAACCCCCACCATCACACCACCACCACTACTAACCCCCACCATCACACCACCACCACTACTAACCCCCACCATCACACCACCACCACTACTAACCCCCACATCACACCACCATCACTACTAACCCCCACATCACACCACCATCACTACTAACCCCCACCATCACACCACCACCACTACTAACCCCCACCATCACACCACCACCACTACTAACCCCCACATCACACCACCATCACTACTAACCCCCACCATCACATCACCACCACTACTAACCCCCACATCACACCACCACCACTACTAACCCCCACCATCACACCACCACCACTACTAACCCCCACCATCACACCACCACCACTACTAACCCCCACATCACACCACCATCACTACTAACCCCCACCTTCACATCACCACCACTACTAACCCCCACATCACACCACCATCACTACTAACCCCCACCATCACACCACCACCACTACTAACCCCCACTATCACACCACCACCACTACTAACCCCCACATCACACCACCACCACTACTAACCCCCACCATCACACCACCACCACTACTAACCCCCACCATCACACCACCACCACTACTAACCCCCACCATCACACCACCACCACTACTAACCCCCACCATCACACCACCACCACTACTAACCCCCACATCACACCACCATCACTACTAACCCCCACCATCACACCACCACCACTACTAACCCCCACCATCACACCACCACCACTACTAACCCCCATGACCATCACATAACCAACCCATCATCAAATTAACATTATGACCATCTTCAACCACTATCACAAGATCATATATGACTCCCCAACAGTAGAATAATCACATATGCACCCCATCATTGGAATAATCACATAACCATCGCCAACAGTAGAATAATCACATATGCACCCCATCATTAGAATAATCACATAACCATCGCCAACAGTAGAATAATCACATAGTCATCGCCAACAGTAGAATGATCACATATGCACCCCATCATTAGAATAATCACAAAACCACCGCCATCATTAGAATAATCACATACGCACCCCAACAGCAGAATAATCACATACGCACCCCCAACATTAGAATAATCACATATGCCCTTTATCATTAGAATAATTACATATGCACCCCCAACATTAGAATAATCACATGACCATCCCCAACATTAGAATAATCACACCGTGTGTGTACGCACTTGTGCCAGAAAGCGGTACACATAGACGGTTTTCTTCTGGCCGAAGCGGTAGACCCTGAAGATGCTCTGAACATCATACGTGGGGTTCCAGGAAGCGTCAAACACCACGACCCGATTTGCAGCGACGAGGTTGATGCCCAAAGAGCCTGCCCTGGTGGAGATGAGGAACAGCCTGCCCCTGAGGGGGAGAGTGAAAAAAAATGAAATGAAAATGAAATGTGCCATATTTGTCAATTGTGAATTTACACCCCAATCGAAATTTGTCCTCCGCTTTGAAAAAATGTTTTGTAGATATTAAAAAGGTATTAAAAAGGTATTGAATTCAACTTAACCCATCTGTGCAGTTAGAACACACACACACACACTAGTGATTACTAGGGGGCTGTGGATCACACGGGCCCAGTTGGGGTTAGGTGCCTTGCTCAAGGGCACCTCAGTCATGACCTCTGGTCTGGGAATCGAACCCACGACCCTCCGGTCACAAGACCAGTTCCCTACCACCAGGCCATGACTGCCCCAAAAGAGCATGTAGCAGAAAGGTTCCACCGAGAGTCGAACTCGGATTGCTGGATTCAGAGTGCAGAGTGCTAACCATTACACCATGGAATCCACTGTGGGAAAGACCTATTAGGAAAACCCTCTACACTACACCCTGTACACCCACTACACTACACCCTACTCTCTACACCCACTACACCCTCTACACCAGGGGTGGGCAATTAATTTTTACAAGGGGCCACATGAGAAACCTGAATTGTGTCAGAGGGCCACACAAACGAAAATGACGTCATTACGGTGGCCCCGCCCACCTCGCACGAACTTCCGCAAACGGTGGAGGCGTTTATACTTGCCGCGTCACATTCTGTGTAGTGTTCTCCGAAACGATGTGCATTAGTATAAAGAAATACCCCTCAAAAACAATGGAAGGAACATTTACCTGACCAATTTTAATGTTGCTTTTTGTTTCAGATTTGAAAAGTGCTGAAATTTAGGCTAAATACTTGAAAATGTTTGAAATTGTAACTACTTCGTTTTACAACAAATAGCAATCTGAATGAACAGTTTTCTTGTATTACATTAACAAATACGAGCCTCTTTTAATTCCAGGACGAAACATGAGAGAACATAAAGACTTTAAACAACCATTAAATAATGTGATAAAAAAGCTAATTATTTTGAATCATTTCGAGTATATGTATAAATATTTAACTTAATTAAGTTTATCGTGCTGGGAAATATTGAACTGGACCTTGAAAGTGACGTACAAATGCTTTAATTCCACCTTGTAAAGGTGTATGAACCCTGCAAATATGACTTTGTCCATCGCGCTGAGGCGCGGCGTGCGCGCGCGAATCAACAACGCGCGAGGGCAGAGCCACCATGATTACGTCATTTTCGCCGCGCGGACCCCCGCGATGCTCACGCCGCGTCAAGTATAAACCAGGCTTAAACCTAGCTTTAAAGCACTTCTACGGCACTTTCAAGGTCCATTTCAATATTTCTCTCTAAGCTACACCCTCTACACTACACACTCTACACTACACCCTGTACACCCACTACACTACATCCTCTACACCCACTACACTACACCCTCTA
>NW_027506901.1:252500-315000 GCF_052324685.1 Brachyhypopomus gauderio
GTACAGAAGTGTATAGGTGTGTGTACAGAAGTGTATAGGTGTGTGTACAGAAGTGTATAGGGGTGGGTGTGTGTGTGTAAAGAGGTGTATAAGTGTGTGTGTGTGTGTGTGTGTGTACAGAGGTGTATAGGTGTGTGTGTGTGTGTGTGTGTGTAAAGAGGTGTATAAGTGTGTGTGTGTACAGAGGTGTACAGGTGTGTGTGTGTGTATACAGAGGTGTGTGTGTGTGTGTGTGTGTGTGTGTGCATGTAAAGAGGTGTATAAGTGTGTGTGTGTGTGTGCGTAAAGAGGTGTATAGGTGTGTGTGTACAGAAGTGTAAAGGTGTGTGTGTGTGTGCGTGTGTGTGTGTACAGAAGTGTAAACACCTTGTTCCCCTTATTGAGGTCAGCAAGCTGAAGACACCATGGATGAGTCCATATGAGACTGAGAATCTGAAAATCCTGAAACAGCCTATTTACACCATAACCTTCACCTACACACACACACACACACACACACACACACACACACACACACACACACACACACACACACACACATATATATATATATATACAAACACACACACACCTCCTCCAAGGTGTTAAGATCTGATGATGAAATGCTCTCTACATTTCCACACTTACCTGTGTAGTTGTGCAGGTAGTGTCTATACAGCTGACACTGCAGTGATGTCATCCTGATTGACAGGACGTACTCCCGCTTAGGAGGCAGAAAGGGGGTCAGCGCAGAATAGTCCCGCCTCTAAAACACACGTAAAATGAATGACACAAACCTACATGTGCACACACACACAAGTTACATGTGCATACACACACAAAGCTACATGCGCACAAACGCACACTTGTTAACCCACTAACCCTCCTGCATATCTCCTGTGAGCTCTGGCTAACCCTAAACCTGACCCTAAACCTAAACCTGACCTTAACCCGACCCTGACCTTAACCCTAAACCTGACCCTAAACCTAAACCTGACCTTAACCCGACCCTGACCCTAAACCTGACCTTGACCCTAAACCTAAATCTGACCCTAAACCTGACCTTAACCCCAACCCTAAACCTGACCCTCACACTAACACATAACCATAATCTCTAACACATAACCCTAATCCCTAACACATAACCCCTATCACCTGAACACACCCGCCAGGACTCTAACCTGCACACATCCTGCTAGGAGTTCGTGAAGGACGTGGACGCGTTTTTTCATCAGCCTGACGTCCGAGGGGGTGGAGTCAGCACACATGCCGTTCTGGATTGGGTTGATGAAGCGGTTCTGAAACTCCCTCAGAGAGCCGAGCAGGTTCTCCTTGATGAAGCTCACCATGCAGTAATCTACACCATAACATCCACAAACACCATCACTCACGACGGAGCTCAGTCAGGAGTAATCTACACCAGAACATCCACACACACCATCACTCACGACGGAGCTCAGTCAGGAGTAATCTACACCAGAACATCCACACACACCATCACTGTCTGTCTCAAGGTGAACAGTTCATCTAAGACTTCAAGGACTTAACGCTATACTGTCAAGACATCGGGCAGTTGTAAGTGCAGAATGATAGACAGATATGAGCGTCTGGCTGAACAGTTTGACATTTTGCTATCAAGAGGTTAAAGGTCAAGGTTAAAGGTCATTACACTCTGTGAGGTTGTTCTGAAGCGGGGTGCCAGTGAGGACGATTCTCCGGCGTGTGTGTATAGAGCTCAGGGCTTTAAAGATCCCAGAGGCCTCCCTCCTCAGGATATGACCCTCGTCACACACCACGATATCAGGACCTAAACACACACACAGAAACACACACACAGAAACACACACACACACACACACACACACACATCAAAATACAAACGCGCGCGCACACACACACACACACACACACACACAAAAACACACACATGGAAACAAACACACACACAAATTATGGTGGGAAACAATGTAAGAGCTGAACATATTTGAGGTACTGGGTTTCTGCAGTGAAGACAAAGGATATGAAGTAAAACTGTAGACTCCTCCCACTGCAGATGACTCCTCCTCACTGCAGACTCCCCCCCACTGTAGACTCCCCCCACTGCATACTCCTCCCTACTGCAGACTCCTCCTCCCACTATAGACTCCTCCCACTGTAGACTCCTCCCACTGTAGACTCCTCCTCCCACTGTAGACTCCTCCTCCCACTGCAGACTCCTCCTCCCACTGCAGACTCCCCCCCACTGTAGACTCCCCCCACTGCATACTCCTCCCTACTGCAGACTCCTCCTCCCACTATAGACTCCTCCCACTGTAGACTCCCCCCACTGTAGACTCCTCCCTACTGCAGACTCCTCCTCCCACTATAGACTCCTCCCACTGTAGACTCCTCCCACTGTAGACTCCTCCTCACTGCAGACTCCTCCTCCCACTGCAGACTCCCCCCCACTGTAGACTCCCCCCACTGCATAGTCCTCCCTACTGCAGACTCCTCCTCCCACTATAGACTCCTCCCACTGTAGACTCCCCCCACTGTAGACTCCTCCCTACTGCAGACTCCTCCTCCCACTATAGACTCCTCCCCACTGTAGACTCCTCCCCACCATAGACTCCTCCCACTGTAGACTCCTCCCACTGTAGACTCCTCCCCACCGTAGACTCCTCCCACCGTAGACTCCCCCCCACTGTAGACTCCTCCCACTGTAGACTCCTCCCACCGTAGACTCCTCCCACCGTAGACTCCTCCCACTGTAGACTCCCCCCACTGTAGACTCCTCCCACTGTAGACTCCCCCCCACTGTAGACTCCCCCCACTGTAGACTCCTCCCCCTGTGGTGCATGGTATTACCGGGGTTCTGAAGGGCCGTGTGCAGAGCGTCCTGGTGTCTGTGGTACATGGAGCGGTTGCCCTTGGTGAGGACGCGGTACAGCTCATAGCTCACGACCATCACTCCTCCACCCTTGTGCCACCTATCCAGAGCCTCCACCCGACACGACACAGACTTCACCGTAGCCAACTCCACCACCTGACACAGTGTGGGTCAGAACAGACAGCGAGAGTGTGTGTGTGAGAGAGAGAGTTCAGTACAGTGTTTGTGTGTGTGAGAGAGAGAGTTCAGTACAGTGTGAGTGTGTGTGTGAGAGAGAGAGTTCAGTACAGTGTTTGTGTGTGTGTGAGAGAGAGAGTTTAGTACAGTGTTTGTGTGTGTGTGAGAGAGAGAATTCAATACAGTGTTTGTGTGTGTGAGAGAGAGAGTTCAGTACAGTGTGAGTGTGTGTGTGTGTGTGTGAGAGAGAGAGTTCAGTACAGTGTTTGTGTGTGTGAGAGAGAGAGTTCAGTACAGTGTTTGTGTGTGTGAGAGAGAGAGTTCAGTACAGTGTGAGTGTGTGTGTGTGTGTGAGAGAGAGAGTTCAGTACAGTGTTTGTGTGTGTGTGAGAGAGAGAGTTTAGTACAGTGTTTGTGTGTGTGTGAGAGAGAGAGTTCAGTACAGTGTTTGTGTGTGTGAGAGAGAGAGTTCAGTACAGTGTGAGTGTGTGTGTGTGTGTGAGAGAGAGAGTTCAGTACAGTGTTTGTGTGTGTGTGAGAGAGAGAGTTCAGTACAGTGTGAGTGTGTGTGTGTGTGTGAGAGAGAGAGTTCAGTACAGTGTGAGTGTGTCTGTAACTGTGCGTTCACACCGAAAGTGACGAGAGCGACACGGCGACCGGAAGTCATTCATTTTCAATGAGAGTGAGCGACACCCAGCGACGCGACGTGAGCGATTCGACGCGAACAAGTTGAGCTTGGCTCAACTTTATGCAAATGAGCAGTGACGCGCGGCGGCGACTACCAATCAGAAAGTATGTTTGCACCCTCCTCCGAAACCGCACCTCTGACTTTGGTTCCTACTGATTATTTGTTCCGATTGCAAAATGGAGGAGAGATTAATAGTGACTGTCTCTGGATGTCCCGCACTTTACGATGTTTATTTTTGGAGGGAATACTGTTCATTTGTTAAAAAACATCTGCAATAAATTAGCGTATACCCTATTATTGGTTATGATTTTTTAAATTCCTGTTTGATCTTCGGGTCTGGGGTAAAAAGTGAAAAAAAAAAATACATAAACATTTTAGGTTTATATACTATATGTGTTTTATACACACACTATGTTTTATACACACACTCCTTTATAATCGTGTGTCCTGTAATAAATAGATTAAAATAAATACTGCGTCCTGCTTTAAAAACGTGATTTGCATATCTGTCACGTGCTGCATGGAGGCGTGATGTTGGACATGCCCCCACGCGACGCAATGCTGGCGACTCGGCGACGGAGAGCGATTTTATCGCTTTCGGTGTGAACGCACAGTGAGAGAGAGTTCAGTACAGTGTGAGTGTGTGTGTGAGAGAGAGTTCAGTACAGTGTGAGTGTGTGTGAGAGAGAGAGTTCAGTACAGTGTGAGTGTGTGTGTGTGTGAGAGAGAGTTTAGTACAGTGTGTGTGTGTGTGTGTGTGTGTGTGTGTGTCACCTGTAGTTTGTGTGCAATAGGACCACGCTGCCATTTGTCAAACTCGTCCCTCCAGTTGAGCACAGTGTTGAGGGGACACACCACCAACGCTGACTTCAACGGCAGCAGCGGACTGTTCAATACTGTGTGTAAGAATACTATCACCTGAAACACACACACACAATCTGAATAGGAATACTATCACGCTTGCATACACACAATTTAGACTCTCAGGTGCATTCACACACACACACACACACACACACACACACACACACACACACACACACACACACACACACACACACACACACACACACACACACACACACGTTGTGTATCTGTACCTGCAGTGTTTTTCCGAGGCCCATGCAGTGTGCCAGAATGCAGCCGGAGCCGGAGGAGGACTTCACCTTCACCACACTCTCACAGCAACTGTCCCAGATAAACCTCACCCCTACATACACACACACACAATTACACACACACAATTATACACACACACACAATTACACACACTCACACACACACACTTCACCTTCACCACACTCTCACAGCAACTGTCCCAGATAAACCTCACCCCTACACACACACACAATTACACACACACAATTACACACACACACACAATTATACACACACACACAATTACACACACTCACACACACACACTTCACCTTCACCACACTCTCACAGCAACTGTCCCAGATAAACCTCACCCCTACACACACACACAATTATACACACACACACAATTACACACACTCACACACACACACTTCACCTTCACCACACTCTCACAGCAACTGTCCCAGATAAACCTCACCCCTACACACACACACAATTATACACACACACACAATTACACACACTCACACACACACACTTCACCTTCACCACACTCTCACAGCAACTGTCCCAGATAAACCTCACCCCTACATACACACACACAATCACACACACAATTACACACACACACACACACACAATTATACACACACATACAATTACACACACTCACACACACACACTTCACCTTCACCACACTCTCACAGCAACTGTCCCAGATAAACCTCACCCCTACACACACACACACACACAATTACACACACAATTATACACACACACACACACACACACACTTCACCTTCACCACACTCTCACAGCAACTGTCCCAGATAAACCTCACCCCTACACACACACAATTACACACACACACACACACACACACACAATTACACACAAACACACACTTCACCTTCACCACACTCTCACAGCAACTGTCCCAGATAAACCTCACCCCTACACACACACACACACACACACACACACAATTACACACACAATTATACACACACACACAATTACACAGACACACACAATTATACACACACACACACTTGTACACACACACACAATTATACACACACACACACTGTACTGAACTCTCGCTCACACACACACAATTATACACACACACACACACACACACACACACACACACACACACACACACACACACACACACACACACTTCACCACACTCTCACAGCAGCTGTCCCAGATAAACCTCACCCCTTCACACACACACACACACACACACACACACACACACACACACACACACACACACACACACACACACTCACCTTCTCGCTGGTGAGGTTTCAGTTTAAAAAGCAGGCGTGTGTCCACTTGCACCAGACATTCATGTGTTACGTCATCCTGTTCTAGTACTAGAGGGGCGGGGCTAGCCGCAGGACCTTCAGCAATGATCACCACCTAAGAGGCGGAGTGAAAAGCAAATGTATTATGACGATGTCACCAAGGCGCTAGTGGTCCTGCACTGCAGTGTCAGTGTTGTGAGTCTAACGGTCCTGCACTGCAGTGTCAGTGTTGTGAGTCTAACGGTCCTACACTGCAGTGTCAGTGTTGTGAGTCTAACGGTCCTACACTGCAGTGTCATGAGTCTAACGGTCCTACACTGCAGTGTCAGTGTTGTGAGTCTAACGGTTCTACACTGCAGTGTCAGTGTTGAGTCTAACGGTCCTGCACTGCAGTGTCAGTGTTGTGAGTCTAACGGTGCTGCACTGCAGTGTCAGTGTTGTGAGTCTAACGGTCCTGCACTGCAGTGTCAGTGTTGTGAGTCTAACGGTCCTGCACTGCAGTGTCAGTGTTGTGAGTCTAACGGTCCTGCACTGCAGTGTCAGTGTTGTGAGTCTAACGGTCCTGCACTGCAGTGTCAGTGTTGTGAATCTAATGGTGCAGCACTGCAGTGTCAGTGTTGTGAGTCTAACGGTGCTGCACTGCAGTGTCAGTGTTGAATCTAATGGTGCAGCACTGCAGTGTCAGTGTTGTGAGTCTAACGGTGCTGCACTGCAGTGTCAGTGTTGTGAGTCTAACGGCGCTGCACTGCAGTGTCAGTGTTGTGAGTCTAACGGCGCTGCACTGCAGTGTTGTGAGTCTAACGGTCCTGCACTGCAGTGTCAGTGTTGTGAGTCTAACGGTCCTACACTGCAGTGTTGTGAGTCTAACGGTCCTACACTGCAGTGTCAGGACGTATGCAGCATTTACAGGAAATATGATGTGAAGATCACCAGCTCTAAAGCGTATTCTCTTTGTGTAGTGTTTAGTGTACACATTTCTGTCTAAACACACACACACACACACACACACACACACACACACACACACACACACCTCTCCATCATCTCTGTCTCGCTTCCTGCTCTCCTCCAGCAGTCTCTGTCTCTCTCTCTCTGCGAGCCTCTTCCTCCTCTCCTCTTCCTCACGCAGGGCCTCCTGAGTCTCCTTGGCCAGCTGGGTCACCTCCAGAATCCTGCGGATCTTTCTCCTGCCTTTAGGCACGACTGTGAGGTCTTCATCATCATCACCACCACCACCTAGTGTGTCACCACTAGCATCACCACCATCTTCAGCACTCTGAGGAACAGAGGGATGATCACACACACACACACACACACACACACACACACACACACACACACACACACACACACACACACACACGACACCAGATGTAAAGTTCCACATGTGTGTGTCGAGCTCCCATGATCCTCCAGCTGTGGAGGTGTTTCTGCTCCAGATGTTTGTTTTGTTTATGTTTATTACTGTTACACTCACGTTCCTCACGGAACCTGCTGCACATCTCCTCTACTTAAACAGTGGACACATACAGTCAAAAATGCATGTGCGCACACACACACACACACACACCCCCCCACACACCCATATACGCACATATATACACACAACACATGCACGCACACACACACACACATATATACACACACACACACTGCACGCACACACACACACACACACATATACACACATAACACATGCACGCACACACACTGCACACACACACACACATACATACACCACACGCACACCGCATGCACACTCACACCGCATGCACGCACACACACACACCTTCTCCAGAGTTGTGTGACATTCATCACCAACAGCTGAATCCTCGCCATTCTCGTCTTTAGAGATTTGTGTCTTCTGGCTATAGAAAATAGATTAATAACCATTACAAACATAAACCCATCAGCAATCAATAATTCATTTCACTGCAAACACTAGAAATATCATACATCTTTCATCAGCACAGGGATGTTGTTTATAACAATATCTTCAATATCAATTGTTCAGTAGATATAAAAACATTTACAATCATGTCAATGGGAAAATGTCTCTTGACATGACAAATGTCACCAGTTATCCGTGTTCTGATATTTACTAATACCCAGTGTGGGACGAGCACTCATTCACACATTTTATTCTGTAGAACAAACTCAGATCAAAAACATGATACAATAAAATGTCTGAATGAGTGCTCGTCCCACACTGGTGATTCCATTAGTCCCTCATTGGTGGCTTTACCTGACATCTTCATCCTCTGATTGGCTGAGCACTACGCTCAACGCCGACTCCTCACTGGCTGACTCATAGCTGTCGCTACTGACTACACACACAGAGGAAATGTGAGATTAAAAACTGCATTTATGAAAGTAACATGAACATGAATACAAGAAACAAATCAGTAATTAAAGAAAGAAATCAAAAGGTTTGATATTTCACTGCAGCGGTATCATGGCAAAATAAAGACAAAGCAGCACATGTGGATTTATCAGTCCATTTCTAAGACATTTTATGACTCCTCCATTCCTAAGTCAGACATTTCTAATCATCAGATATTACCAAGACATCCTCCTTTCTCAAACTCGTCAGACTCCTGTCATTCGTTTTCAGTTTAGAATCAGCGTAGGAACTTACTCAGTTTTCTCCCTCTGATGAACAAACATCAAAAATAATTTCACTAACCAATGATGGGCTTGTGTTTCTGGTTGTCCCGCCCACTCTCAGCTGGTTTGTTCTTGGGCTTGGCCACCCATGGGGTCAGACCCCGCCTCAGCAGACGGTGACGCTGTTGCAGTATCAGAATCGGACCGTCGGGATCCGAGCTGTTATCAGTGGGCTCACCTACAGACAAAACAACACTTAAACCCGGGGGAGGTGAACACTCCACGATCATGGCATCATGGAGAAACCACGCAACACTGGGCAAAGGGGGCGTGTCCCCTTATGGTCAGTCACTTACTGTCTTCTGCGTTGCCAAGGGGACACTGGGCAAAGGGGGCGTGTCCCCTTATGGTCAGTCACTTACTGTCTTCTGCGTTGCCAAGGGGACACTGGGCAAAGGGGGCGTGTCCCCTTATGGTCAGTCACTTACTGTCTTCTGCGTTGCCAAGGGGACACTGGGCAAAGGGGGCGTGTCCCCTTATGGTCAGTCACTTACTGTCTTCTGCGTTGCTTTTCTCTGCCTCTACTTCATGTTTCCGCTCCAACTTCTCCTCACAGACGGGCTGGACGTCGTCGTCAGAGGTGCTGTCCTGGTCGGAGTCAGACAGATTGGCTCTGATCTTGGCTAAAAGGATCTGCTTAGCAATTCTACAAAGACAGCAGACCAGGACAGGGAGACAGATGGAGAGACCGAGAGAGAGAGAGAGAGAGAAAGAGTCAGTTGTTTTCATTCCCATGTGTCATGTGGTGCAATAGCATCATGATCTGTGGCAGATATGATGGTGCGGAGTGCTGAAGACTTGCAGGGCATGAAGGCCTCCAGGGGGCAGGACGGGGCAGGACGTGATCACCTCACCTACATCATTACTTACACAGCACTCAATGCACTTATTTTTAAATACTTACTTTATATATTGCCACAACCACAGAGGAAACTGATCCAGGATCAGCACTGGTGTTCTAGCAGTGTCCTGCGTGTTGGACTATTCTTGCACGCTGCAGTGTGTGAGAGGCCTTTATGAGTGGACTCAGTCAACTGGACTCTCATGATCAAACTCTCAAACATCAGACTTCTCACGAGGACCTGAATCAAAGGGCTCTAATCTACACCCTCCTCATGTAATGGTCCCGCAGACACGACGGTTAGCCTGGCCTGCTGGGGTCCTGCAGATACAGGACAGTTAGCCTGACCTGCTGGGGTCCCGCAGACACGACGGTTAGCCTGGCCTGCTGGGGTCCCGGAGACACAGGACGGTTAGCCTGGACTGCTGGGGTCCCGCAGATACAGGACAGTTAGCCTGACCTGCTGGGGTCCCGCAGATACTGGATGGTTAGCCTGGCCTGCTGGGGTCCTGCATCAGGCTGCATGGAGAGGAATCAGATCCACTGTGATGTGTTCATACTCATGCTTGTGTTCTCAGTGACCACACACACACACACACACACACACACGAGTGTGACCTTTGTGATCCTTGACCACAGTCTCCTCCCACCCCTAAGACCACCTGATGCAGGCGATACGGTGTGTCAGTAGCATCTCAGCGCTACAGATCCAGTGTGCTACGTTACTGAAGTGACCTACACAGCCCTGTGCTTACCGCTCACCCTGCTGCCGACCCCACGCTCCAGATCCAGCACAGATCCAGTCCTGCTTTTACCACAGCCCCAGGGAGCGCTCCAAAATGGTGCTTCTAGCATCCATTAGCCAGCCGAGTGATCCGTTTAACCGGAGTGGCACTAGAGAAGTGAGAACACGCAGCCCCCCCAGTACGAGTGTGACATCCTGTTACAGCCATCACGTCTTCAACACTCTCAGTGTGAGCTTACAAGAATATAAGAAACTCTCAAAGATAATAATGAATAAGGACACAGACGCAACTAGTGTGGGTGAAGTACTTTATTTCAGCACCACTTACATACACTGAGACTTGAACAGTTGTCTTTATTCGTAATGCATATATCTGCATGCATTTGTTTTATTAAAAATAATTATATTTACAAGTTTAAGACGTGTGTGAACTGCAATATAAAACAAACAAACTAAGGTAAGCGTGCAATGATTGTGCGGGGGGTTTTGTTCACGAGGAATAAGGGCCTGGTCCATTACCAGCAGTGGAGCACAACAGACCCAGGGGAGAGAGACAGACGGGTAAGAGAGATAGACAGACAGACAGACAGAGGGGGGAGAGAGACAGAGAGAGACAGACAGAGGGGGGGGGGGGGGGGGGGGGGAGAGACAGACATAAAGAGACAGACAGACAGACAGACAGACAGACAGAGGGGGGAGAGAGACAGAGACAGACAGACAGAGAGAGACAGCAGACGGGGGGGCTGGGGGGGTCAGTGGCAGAAGCAGCAGGTGTGAGTAGCTTGGCAGAAGAGCTTGGAAAAGGTCCCCTCACCCTACACTGCAGGAGAAACACACACCAAACACAGGAGAGAAGAAAAACAAGCTTTCACACACTTGTCAAGGTTTCCATCTACCCCACTCAGGCCTGGGCTCTGAACACCCCCACCTGAACACGCCCACCTGAGCACACCTCCTCCTGCACCTCCCACCTGAGCGCAGGCCTGTGACGGCAGGAGGCCCGCTAAGAACTTTTAACAAACCTGTCAAATAGGTCAGTCCAAAAACACCTGTGTATTCAGTCATTCATCTTCACAAACGTCATCTACAGACAGACTTCTACAGACAGACACAGACTTCAGTCTCTCCAATTTCATATTGGAGGAAAAAAAATAACGGCTTGTTCAGCAGACTCGGGACCCACATGGGCAGACTGTAGCGTACACACAGATCTAATCCCACACGTGTGCAGACTGTAGCGCACACACAGATCTAATCCCACACGTGTCCAGACTGTAGCGCACACACAGATCTAATCCCACACGTGGGCAGACTGTAGCGTACACACAGATCTAATCCCACACGTGTGCAGACTACAGCGCACACACAGATCTAATCCCACACGTGTGCAGACTGCAGCGTACACACAGATCTAATCCCACACGTGTGCAGACTGCAGCGTACACACAGATCTAATCCCACAAGTGGGCAGACTGCAGCGTACACACAGATCTAATCCCACACGTGGGCAGACTGCAGCGTACACACAGATCTAATCCCACACGTGTGCAGACTGTAGTGCACACACAGATCTAATCCCACACGTGTGCAGACTGTAGCGCACACACAGATCTAATCCCACACGTGGGCAGACTGTAGCGCACACACAGATCTAATCCCACACGTGGGCAGACTGTAGCACACACACAGATCTAATCCCACACGTGTGCAGACTGTAGCGTACACACAGATCTAATCCCACACGTGTGCAGACTGTAGCGTACACACAGATCTAATCCCACACGTGTGCATACTGCAGCGTACACACAGATCTAATCCCACACGTGGGCAGACTGTAGCGTACACACAGATCTAATCCCACATGTGTGCAGACTGTATCGCACACACAGATCTAATCCCACACATGGGCAGACTGCAGCGTACACACAGATCTAGCCCTCTAATCCCACACGTGAAACTCCACTGCAGTGTATCACCTCCAGTTACACTGCACACACTCCAGGGCCAAGCACACAGCCTGTTCATGTACCACACCACACACCACAAACACACACACAGCCGCCTGCCTGTCTGCGTGGCCATCCTCCGGACATCCCCACAGTTGCACCGCTACTAAAGGGCAGTCTAACAGGGTTACTCTGGGCAAGTTTTAATATACTCATGAGTAGCGTCATTATACTCTCACGAGTAGTTTTAATACTCAATATGCTGGATATTTAGTCAATATGCTCTCATGAATAGTGTCTATACTTAACAAGTACTGTCAATATGCTCAAACCAGTATTGTGGATATATTGTCGCAGGTGTCGGCAGTATACTCTCCAGAATACTGCCGATACACTCGTGAGCACTTTATATAGCGCTTTGGTTTTCTGTGCCCTCTTCAACATGAGCTGAGGGCTGTTAAAAAGCTTCTTCCCGTTTATTTGGACATTTTCTATTCTTTTCTATGATTTGTAAGAAATGGACAGAAGAAAAGCAATAATTATTTGTGTTATTTGTGCTGTAACAGGACAGACCTAGTTCTAGCACAGGAACCGGAGATTTAAAACAACAACAAAACAATATACATGACTTCATGAAGCCCGTCACATGTGTGCAATGGCTAACGATACCAAGAAACATTATTATTCTTCATCCTCCCGACTACTCAATGGTAACAGACTAATTGGATAATGACATTTACAAACAGCAACAATAAAAATGTGTAACGTTTCTCTGAACGCTCCCGTACAGAAGCTCAGTGAAGAGCTCAAGACTCCAGCCTGGTGCGGTTCCTCACAGCAGAACACACCTTCTACCATCTTTGAACACAACTTGTAAACGCATTTATAAACTGGAGTATAAACTTTATAAACTGGAGAAGTAAAAATACTGATATGACCCCCAAAAGGTAACGAACACCATTAAAAACTTCTGCCAATCAAAGCCCACTTTATTAGGACGCCCGTTTGTCTACAGACCCGTGATTACAGACTGGACCTCATCTGTGGGTCTGCCCAGGCCACTGGGCCCGCGGACCTGACGGGTCTGAACACAGAGCCCAGCCGAGCAGGCGCAGGTTCAGTTATGCCACTCAACACAGCCGGCTACCTCCAGGACGTGGTACAGGCTGGGTTGCCAGTGGTCAGAATATGCAGCCTGAGAGCATGCGGGGCTACACTCTCCACACACCAGCACCTGTCGGGCCGCCAGCACCAGTGGTCAGAATATGCAGCCTGAGAGCATGCGGGGCTACACTCTCCACACACCAGCACCTGTCGGGCCGCCAGCACCAATGGTCAGAATATGCAGCCTGAGAGCATGCGGGGCTACACTCTCCACACACCGGCACCTGTCGGGCCGCCAGCACCAGTGGTCAGAATATGCAGCCTGAGAGCTTGCGGGGCTACACTCTCCACACACCAGCACCTGTCGGGCCGCCAGCCTCAGGACTGGTGTCAGGCCAGAGGCTACAGTCTGAAACTACGGTGGCCCTTAGCGTCAAAACACAAAAGCACTGTATTTGTGAAAATAACGTAAACCTTTACACTATAAATTACCAGTAACCTCACAACACGCCTAAATCAAAAACACGCCGACTAGAACACGCCAAGGTCACGCAAGGTCACAACGGCTGTCTCAGGGTCATGGTTGCTTGCCCAGGTGGTTTACATCACTATTCTCTGGGTCATCATATCCAACATGACACCCATAAGGCGCAATAATGTCACTAATAACGTGGTGGTGAAGGGCAGAGCATTCTTCTTGCACCTACCGTTAGCAAACCAAACAGCCCTGGTAATGTTTGACAGACAGTACTGCACTTCCAGAAGCATCAGGCAGTGGCCTACAAACACACACACGCGCACACACACACACACCAGACACAGGAGTAAGTGCTCACTGAGGTGTGTGCACCGAAGCCATCGTCTAAAACGACAATTAAATAACTCATCCACACCATATAGAACAGTCACAAAAAAAACGCAACTTACTACTAAAAATAAAGAAAACTGAAGTCACTCAGCTGGAGTTCACACAGACTGAGAGGTGTGTGTGTGTGTGTGTGTGTGTGTGTGTGTGTGTGTGTGTGTAGACCCAGCACTGAACCAGAGTCCAAACGGAGTGAGACGCGTGTGTGTGTGTGTGTGAGACAGAACTCCACCTGTTCCCTCAAGAGACGTACATGTTCAGTGCTAGTGTGACAACTGCTAAGAAGCTCTCAACGAGGTCAACGAGACATGAAATACACACAAGAAACACAATCACAGGGCAACTGACAGCAGGACACGTTTGTGCCCCGCTGCAGGGCTGAGGGGGGCAGACGGGGGCTGTGGGGGGGGCAGACGGGGGCTGTGGGGGGGGCAAGCGTTTGACCATCACAGATTTTCACTTTTCATCTACTCAGCAAACCAAAAAAGCTACCGAGCTGATCAGACTGATCCAGACAATCACACACACCCCACAGACGGGACCATGTCCTGCAGACAGGACCGTGTCCCGCAGACAGTGCACCTTCAACCCTCAACTTATGGAGACTCATGTGACAGGGCATGTGTGAGCATTAACGCGTGTGTGTGTGTGTGCATTAACGCATGTGTGTGTGTGTGAGCATTACATGTTCAGTCTTGGAGTGTGTGTGTGTATATCACACAAGCTTGTGTGTGTGTGTGTTACACGTTTAGTCTCAGCATGTAACGGTTACATGTTGAACCTGAATGTGTGTGTGTGTGTGTGTGTGTGTGTATTACATGTTGAACCTGAATGTGTGTGTTACATGTTCAGTCTGCGCAGAATGAGACCAGTGGTAGCTGCTGCACGAGTGTGTCGTGTGCGTGTGTGTGTGCGTGGCAGTCTGAAGCATGTTTGGTGCCGTGTGCTAGGCCCACTGGGCCTGCTGGTGTGGGGGGGGAGGGGCTGTACTGGGGGGCTCCCGCCCCGCTCCGCTCCATCAGTAGAGTGTGTGTGAGAGGCAGCGGGCCGGTCTGCTCCGTACCTATTCTCCACATCCTCCTCCTCCAGCAGCACAGGCTCCACACAGCGCTCGTCCACCTCCTCACCTGCAGGGGGCGACGAGACATTCAGGGGTTACTCTCCAGGAAGGAGGAGATCAACACAGCGCTCACATTAGGACTGAGGCCCTCACCAGACGACTGTGGGTGGAAGGTTCTGGTGCCCAACACCATCACGTCACTCAGGGGTTTGATCTTCTGGTCGTCCTCGTCCCACTCGCTGCTCTGCTCGCTGGGCGCGTCCTGCTCCCCGCCGTCGCTCGACGATGTCTCGGCCGCCATCTTTGCAATCTTGTGACCCAACGGCCTCTTGACCTTTGACATTTTCTCCTTGGCGTCAGCGACGGAAGAGGAGGAGGACGAGGAGGAAGAGGAGGACCTCTCTTTGCGTTTCCGTAGATTCCGCTCTTGGCACGGCGGTGTGGTTTTGACCAGGCCGAAGAGGCAGCGTTTCCGAACCTCCCGGTTGGCTTTAGTCCCGCCCCCGTTGCTCTCGGGCACGCCCTCTTCCTCACTGGTCGCCACGCCAGCAGCGGCCGTCTGCAGCAGCACGGCGGGAACCTCGTCAGAGTCCGAATCCTCCACGAGTCCGGAGTGTTTGGCGGCGGTGGGCGTGGCCGTCCGGCGACGGCGGGGCGTGGTCTTCACGCGGGGGGATCGCTTACTCCCTTCGTCTGGGGTTACATCGTCCTCCTCTTCGTCTTCATCATCACCGTCTTCCTCCAGGTCCACAACATCCCCTCCCTGATCCATCGCTTCTGTCTTCACCTCCTCTTTTCCCTCCGTAACACCATCTGTCCTCTCCCCCATCTCCACCTCCACCTCCACCCCTTCACCTTCGACCTGGCCCGAGTCCTCTGCCCCGCGGGACTCTGGCTTGTCCACCACAGCGGTCGTGTTGACCACAGAGGCCCCGGCTAGTGGCACCGGCGTCAGCTTCACCACCAGCTCCTTGGTCAGCCCCGTGGCCTTGGATGGGAGGGGCTTCCTCGGACGGCCCCGCCCCTTTGGTCTGGTTGTGTCCACGCCCATGTCGCCTGCTGGTTTGGCTCCGCCCAGCTCTCTGTCCAGGGCTTCCTGCAGTTCAAGCAGAGACAGACTCACTGATCAAAACACTACTTGGCCCCAGTGATTTGGGGCTCAAAAGAACTATTACAACAATACGTCTACAGCAATGAATGCAGCCTTACAGGTGACCGTTACACTCTACCGTTACACCCTACCTCTACAGGTCACCGTTACACTCTACCGTTACACCCTACCTCTACAGGTCACCGTTACACTCTACCGTTACACCCTAATGCTACCGGTCACGTTACACTCTACCGTTACACCCTACCGCTACAGGTCACCGTTACACCCTACCGCTACAGGTCACCGTTACACCCTACCGCTACACCCTACCTCTACAGGTCACCGTTCCACCCTACCGTTACACCTTACCGCTACAGGTCACCGTTACACCCTACCGTTACACCCTACCTCTACAGGTCACCATTACACCCTACCGTTACACCCTACCTCTACAGGTCACAGTTACACCCTACCGCTACAGGTCACCGTTCCACCCTACCGTTACACCTTACCGCTACAGGTCACCGTTACACCCTACCGTTACACCCTACCTCTACAGGTCACCGTTACACTCTACCGTTACACCCTACCTCTACAGGTCACCGTTACACTCTACCGTTACACCCTACCTCTACAGGTCACCGTTACACTCTACCGTTACACCCTACCTCTACAGGTCACCGTTACACTCTACCGTTACACCCTACCTCTACAGGTCACCGTTACACTCTACCGTTACACCCTAATGCTACCGGTCACGTTACACTCTACCGTTACACCCTACAGCTACCGGTCACCGTTACACTCTACCGTTACACCCTACCGCTACCGGTCACCGTTACACTCTACCGTTACACCCTACCTCTACAGGTCACCGTTACACTCTACCGTTACACCCTACCTCTACAGGTCACCGTTACACTCTACCGTTACACCCTACCTCTACAGGTCACCGTTACACTCTACCGTTACACCCTACCTCTACAGGTCACCGTTACACCCTACCGTTACACCCTACCGCTACAGGTCACCGTTACACCCTACCGCTACAGGTCACTGTTACACCCTACCGCTACACCCTACCTCTACAGGTCACCGTTCCACCCTACCGTTACACCTTACCGCTACAGGTCACCGTTCCACCCTACCGTTACACCCTACCTCTACAGGTCACCATTACACCCTACCGTTACACCCTACCTCTACAGGTCACAGTTACACCCTACCGCTACAGGTCACCGTTCCACCCTACCGTTACACCTTACCGCTACAGGTCACCGTTACACCCTACCGTTACACCCTACCTCTACAGGTCACCGTTACACTCTACCGTTACACCCTACCTCTACAGGTCACCGTTACACTCTACCGTTACACCCTACCTCTACAGGTCACCGTTACACTCTACCGTTACACCCTACCTCTACAGGTCACCGTTACACTCTACCGTTACACCCTACCTCTACAGGTCACCGTTACACTCTACCGTTACACCCTAACGCTACCGGTCACGTTACACTCTACCGTTACACCTTAACGCTACCGGTCACCGTTACACTCTACCGTTACACCCTAACGCTACCGGTCACCGTTACACTCTACCTCTACAGGTCACCGTTACACTCTACCATTACACCCTAACGCTACCGGTCACCGTTACACTCTACCGTTACACCCTACCTCTACAGGTCACCGTTACACTCTACCGTTACACCCTACCTCTACAGGTCACCGTTACACTCTACCGTTACACCCTACCTCTACAGGTCACCGTTACACCCTACCGCTACAGGTCACCGTTACACCCTACCGCTACAGGTCACCGTTACACCCTACCGCTACAGGTCACCGTTACACCCTACCTCTACAGGTCACCGTTACACTCTACCGTTACACCTTACCGCTACAGGTCACCGTTACACTCTACCGTTACACCCTACCGCTACAGGTCACCGTTACACTCTACCGTTACACCCTACCGCTACAGGTCACCGTTACACTCTACCGTTACACCCTACCTCTACAGGTCACCGTTACACTCTACCGTTACACCCTACCTCTACAGGTCACCGTTACACTCTACCGTTACACCCTACCTCTACAGGTCACCGTTACACTCTACCGTTACACCCTACCTCTACAGGTCACCGTTACACCCTACCGTTACACCCTACCGCTACAGGTCACCGTTACACCCTACCGTTACACCATTCCAATTATATGTCGTACATTAAAGATGTTTTGAAGGAAAAAACTACTTGTAATTCAATTTAAACTAACGCATATAATTACACCTCCGCAAAATCAATGTATTTTAAACATTCAAAAAAACAAACACATTGTGCGAACCGAAAATCGCATCAATAATTTTCCAAATCCGACAACCTGATATTAACAATTGTTATAAACCCCACCCCCTTCCTCTCCAACACCGCCCCCACACCTGGAGCGCGGTGTGTGCTTGCTGCAGGTCCTGCAGGATGGTTCTGAACATCTTCAGTCTCCCTGCTCTTTCCACATCCTCTTCCTCACCGGCCTCTTCCTCCTTCTCGGTCTGCATAAAAGCCACGAATGATTGGTTCAGCGACGTCGTCATGTCAACCACGCGTTGGACGCGCTGGCACAGGGGCAGAGAGGGCGCCGTGGGGAGTCCCGCCCCCGTTCCGCTGCGACCGGCCCTCTGCCTCCCACGGGTTCCGCCCCCCACAGTTCGACCAAACACAGGCCGGTCAGAGCCCGCGTCAGGGCGGCGCTTAGGGTTCCAGATCTTCTCGAGGTTCTGGAAGACGGAGTCGCAGGCCAAGACGAGGTCCGTGAGCGGCTCCGGACTGCACACGTAACAATACCACTTCCTCTCCTCCTCCATGATGGCGGACAGCTCTCTTCGCCCAAGGTTGCGGAGGACACACTTCTTACAGAAGGCGTTGCTGCAGTAGTCACAGCCAATCAGATTTCCTCCCTCCGCACACCACCTGCAGCAACCACCACAGCAGACGGACACCAGTTCAGATGGAGCTCTAACGCCCCTACAGAATCTTAACCTATACGCTTTCTGACCAAATAGCTACTACTGACACAGTTCACCACAACATCCTGTTTCCCACCTGACGGGCTGTCTTAACCCGACAGAATGAGAATGGGCCTGAAGTCCTGAATCTTGGGCCTACGTAGTGTTTTTTCTACACATCTCGAGAATAGGCTAGCTCTAAAAAATCACTTTAACTGGTCTTTGTATTGTTATGGTTTAGACAAATTTTCTGCTATTTTTTGCTTGTACATTACTTTTGGCCAAATAGTTTTGCTTGTGTATGTGCTTTATAAATTAAAATGATAACATTTTCATACAACTTCAACAGAATACATAATCTTTATTTGTAAAGCATTTTTTATACATACATGAAACTCATGCATATTCAAGTTCATGTACTGGTGCATCTCAAATTAAAAAATCATCAAAAAGTTTGAGTAAGTTATTTTAGTAAACCAAAACAAAAAGTGAAATGCATATATTGATTCATGACAAAATTTATTTCAAGTGTCGGTGTTCTTTTTGTATTTAATTACTGAAATGAATTAACGTTTCGATGATATTCTAATTCACTGAAATGCACCTGTAAGTGAGGTTGACCACTCTAAATTCAAAATAAGCCTGAATGCACTAAAATGAAAATGTGAGCACTGAAATGATTCAAACAATCACTGATCAAATGATTCAAACGATCACTGAAATGTCAAACCTGCACTGTTCATCCATCCCCTCTGAATCTTTACTGATGTCATCACTCATGTAGTACTTAAAACAAGCCTGTAACACACACACACACACACATATATATACACATACACATTAAACACCTATGACAACACCTTTTCTGAAGACTCACATGCACAGACACTAGATTCCAATATTTAATCGAAATCGATCGAAATTATGTCACGATCTCGAGCCTCGAAGTCAAAAAGAGGATAGACGATCGCTCCCTCTAAGCTACGCAAGAACCCACACTACGCAAAGTAAAGCCTGGTTTATACTTGCGTTGCGAGCAGCGCGAGTGTCCGTGCATCGAAAATGACGAAAACGCGGTGGTTCTGCCCGTGCACGAGGAATTTGCGCTCTGTCGATTCGCGAGGTCGTGTGCCTCTCGAATTTTGTAACTTTGCGCGCTGCGCTTCAGCGCAATGAACCAAGTCATGTTTGCTTGGCTCATACACCTTTATAAGGTGGAATTAAAGCACTCGTACGTCACTTTCAAGGTCCATTTCAATAATTCCCAGCATAACCTAATAAAGTTAAATATTTATAAATATACTCGGAAGGATTTGAAATAATTAGCTTTTTCATCACATTATTTAATGGTTGTTTATTTTCAAAACGCCCAATCTTAACGTCTTCACGTTCTCTCATGTTTTGTCCTGGAATTACAAGAGGCTCGTATTTGTTAACGTAATACAAGAGAACTGTTCAGTCAGACAGATATTTGTCTGAAATGAAGTGGTTACAATTTCAAGCATTTTCAAGTACTTCAGCCTAAATTCCAGCACTTTTCAAACCTGAAACACAATGCAATATTAAAATTGGTCAGGTAAATATTCCTTCCCCTGTTTTTGAGGGGTGTTTCTTTACACTACCACATATAGTTTCGGAGAATAGTTTGCAAAGGAATATAGTTTGCAAAGAATGTGACGCACCAAGTATAAACACCTCCACCGTTCGCGCAGGTTCGCGCGCTACAGTCACTCGCGAGGTCGCATCTTACAACTAAAGTGTTGCCCTCCATGTATGAAGACACTAAAGAAATAATTTAGGATATTTTGTAGGATAGAGTTTAGTTTGTTAAGGCTCTATTTGTTCTATTATTTTGTACATGTTTGTTCCTGTATTTTTAAATTATTTATTGTATGTTGCACATTGCTGTTTTAATAGTGCACATTGCTGCCTCCAAAAAAAGCCACTAGATAGCAGGTACCTTCTGTGACCTCATTGTTGTTATTATTATTAGTTTGTTGTTTTCCACTGAGGACAAGATTGTTATATTTATCTTAATTAAATTATTTAAATTTGACCATTAGTTTCTAATGTGGTGTATTACAGATCACTGGTATTACTTTGCACCACTTAAATCAAACTCACCTTTTGAAATGATATTGTAAATTTGATAAATCAAACCAATGACTGACCATAGACTAATCTAAAACTGGCATAGGCCTCTCTGCTGTAAATCGAGAATCGAATCGTGACCCTAAAATCGGAAATACAATCGAATCGAGGATTTAGAGAATCGTGACACCCCTAACAGACACACAAACACACACGCATCACACACACACCTTGCAGATGAGAACTTTCAGTGCCGGGTGCTGGTAGACAGAGTCCCTCTGGAAATGGTTCACCTGCTGTCCACAGGCAGTGCAGTTCACCCTCTCCATGTCTGAACCTACTGTACAGCAGAAAAAGGACGACTACACCCTCACGACTACACCACTAAACACCACAAATACAGTTACACTAACTGCTTTTTACGGGCTGTTTGAGAACGTTGCAGTGTTCACCGGGACAGGCCGATCATTCGTGGTCAGTTTAATATCAATCACTGTCCAATCAGAATGTGTTACCTTTACGCCTGTCCAATCAGAATGCGCGTTACCTTTACGCCTGTCCGACGCATCTTTGTTCTGCCTGTAGACGCGTTTGCTGCGGAACTCTGGGCCTCTGAACTCATCACGAACTTCATTACCCACAGCCTCCGGCTGCACGAACACTGTACCTGCATGATGGAAAGAGGAACAAAACTACAATAACCATCCACCTCTCACCAAATCATGGAAGTTACATAAAGGCACAAATTTCGTTAATTTTAAAGGAAATTTTTACCCAACATTGACTAGGATTTGAAGATCAGAAAGTTTTAGCTTAGAAGATATTCTTAAATATTTCTTAACATTGGGTGGGTGTAGCACAGCGCGTGTGGCGTTGAGGATGTAGCACAGCGCGTGTGGCGTTGAGGATGTAGCACAGCGCGTGTGGTGGGTGTAGCACAGCGCATGTGGTGGGTGTAGCACCTTTGGGGAGGCAGCTGGTGTCGGGGTCGCTGGAGTTAGCTGACAGCACGTCTTCCGCGGCGCTCTCTGATGAAGCGTCGGACTCGTTCATGCCGCTGCGCTTGGTCACCACCGACGGCTTCCTGGACGAAGTCACATCATGAACAATTTACAAAACATTTAAACTGCTGCTGATCACATACTACACTGATTCACCAGTCACAGATTTAGCTATTATACAATACAGCTAAATGAAACGAACCTTTTGGATCGAGCTGTGGACATTGTCTTGGTCTCGGAGGAGCTACCGGGCTGAACACATGAAAAAAACACACACACATTTTGCCAAGTCAAACGTGTGGTATGTCTACTAATGTAACCACATTTTAGGAGCCATTCTGAACATTTTGAGCCAGAAGATCATGTAACAGAATGTGGTGTCAAACAGAAGAACCTCTGAACACCCCAACTGCCACAAGTCAAGATTAGTGACTCTCTGTAAAATTTGACTAAATAAACCAGATTCAAGTCATGGTCAGTTATGATTTAAATACATGTCAAATGGTATCACCTCAGTAAAATGTTAATAAACATAAATCATATATATAAGCTTGCTAGATTTTCTAATTAGTGCAATCCAGGTAAAATTAGTAGAATTAAGACAATCCAGGAAGCCTGAGCAAAATCCTGGAGGTGAGGACTTTTACTTTCTGAACCTGGATTATACACCTCTGCTTGTGCGTGTGTTTACCTCTTCTGTGGATCGTGCATCAATAAACTCCTTTGCCACTGCACCTGTGAAAAGCAAACAATCAAATCCATTGATAAATATAGTAAAAGACATTCATCATTAGTACACCAACAAACACCACCACAGTCATTAGTACACCAACAAACACCACCACAGTCATTAGTACACCAACAAACACCACCACAGTCATTAGTACACCAACAAACACCACCACAGTCATTAGTACACCAACAAACACCACCACAGTCATTAGTACACCAACAAACACCACCACAGTCATTAGTACACCAACAAACACCACCACAGTCATTAGTACACCAACAAACACTACCACAGTCATTAGTACACCAACAAACACTACCACAGTCATTAGTACACCAACAAACACTACCACAGTCATTAGTACACCAACACACACTACCACAGTCATTAGTACACCAACACACACTACCACAGTCATTAGTACACCAACAAACACTACCAGTCATTAGTACACCAACAAACACTACCACAGTCATTAGTACACCAACAAACATTACCACAGTCATTAGTACACCAACAAACACTACCACAGTCATTAGTACACTAACAAACACTACCACAGTCATTAGTACACCAACAAACATTACCACAGTCATTAGTACACTAACACTACCACAGTCATTAGTACACTAACAAACACTACCACAGTCATTAGTACACTAACACTACCACAAACATACTAACAAACACATTAACCATTAGCACAGTACTCCATAATCTCTGGCGCAATAAAAAGTTCCTATTTGTTATAATTATGTGTGTGTGAGACTCACCACTCCAGTGTCCAGGCAGGCTGTGTTCACTCCCCTGTTCTGTGGACAGCTCTAGAAACCCGTGGAGTTTACTGATCAGAACCCCCAGCTTACTGCCGCCACCTCTGCTGCCCCCTGCAGGCCCGGGCCTACAACCACAAGAACTGTCATCATAAACAGTACCAGCGTCACATAGCATGACAGCCCCAGCCGCATTACCCCACATCACAGCCCCAGCCGCATTACCCCACATCACAGCCCCAGCCGCATTACCCCACATCACAGCCCCAGCCGCATTACCCCACATCACAGCCCCAGCCCTATTACCCCACATCACAGCCCCAGCCCTATTACCCCACATCACAGCCCCAGCCCTATTACCCCACATCACAGCCCCAGCCCTATTACCCCACATCACAGCCCCAGCCCTATTACCCCACATCACAGCCCCAGCCCTATTACCCCACATCACAGCCCCAACCCTATTACCCCACATTACAGCCCCAGCCGCATTACCCCACATTACAGCCCCAGCCCTATTACACCAGCCTAAGTGGCCACCGTATGCCAGGGCCAGTTGAACAGAGACACAGATTTAAATGTATGTATTTGATTTTGCTCCATGGGAATCAGACCCATAACCCTTGGTGTTTGTTTTAGATTCATGTTAACCAGGAACGTCATTAAGAACTTGTTTATAGGTACAAAACAGCCAGGTTTATTTGAGATGTTTCCATGGAGATCAGGCAATATGAATGTGTTGTTTTGGTTTGGAATTTCCCAGGAGTGCAGCAGATAAGCACACACACACTGAACACACGCGTGCGTACGTACTGAACACACACATACTGCACACGCGCACTGAACACACCCCTCACTGCATTAGAGGCGCGCACACACATGCACGCACACACACGCCACTACATTAGACACACAAACCACTGCATTAGTCAGAATAACTTTATTGTCATACACATTGTACAAGTAAGGTAAACGCCCCTATTAAGCTCACCCAAATCTAAAATTTTACATATATAAATCAAGTCATTCTGTTTAGCAGGAGATGTTAAATTCAAATGAAATAATCTCTCTATTAACATTTAAATTAGCATTGTTGCACGTTTTATCATTTATAACGAAGTTAAAGTTTAAAAGTCAAAAGTCTGATGTGCGCTTAATGGGTACAGCTTACAAGAATATTTTACATTTAAATTTTTTTTTAATGTAAATAATTTCAATTATTTGTTATTTTAAATTGAGTTTAGACATGGAAAGTCAGTAAAAATAAGGTATTGATAATTATTGACCTTAATTTACACAGAAATCTGACGGTGATTGTTTTTAGACAATTAATGAACTATTCACATAGGCAGTCTATGTAGGCTAAGTGAGGTTAAAGGGAGCACCCTGAGCTTAATGGGGTGACAAATACTTTCACATTTAAAATATAATGGACTCCATTTTAACATCAGTATTGTCACATAAATGTTCTTTACCGTGTACTATATAATCATATACTGTTTGTAGTCAAGCTAGAAATACTGATTGCATCCCAGTTTTCATGCTGCTGTACCCTTTAAGCTCATGTAAAGATGATACAAAATCATTTTTAAATCCTGCAATCTACAATTATTATTCTCATCCATTTGGAAATAGATGATGTGCTAAATAGTAAAACATGAAATTATCAAGTGTGATCCAATATATTGGTGTCTTTAGCAATCTCATATGACTAGCATGTCAACTACGAATTGTGGCATTGGCTAAAATGCTGTAAAACTGTCTTTTGAATTAACTGTAACTTTCTCTTGCATCCAAGTTCCAACTTGTGCTAGATTGTGTTAAAATTATTAATCTCCAATAAAATTGGTGATACTTACCCAAAAAAAAAATTGCTATGTATTAATTTCTTTCTAAATCTGAGGGGACTCTCCAGATCAAAGTTTTCAAGTGGCTTTCAAAATGACCACCAGGTAGAGGGAACATTGACAGAATGTTTTCAGAATACACAGCAGTATGACTGGCTTTAAAATGCTGGAATATTTAAAAAACAACTACATGTATTGATTTAGTTATCAAGCAGGATAATAACTTGTTTCTGTATTAGCATAATTTGTGTTCAAAGTTGCAAGTTTGCTTAATGGGTAAGTGAGCTTAATAGGGGCATGCGCCCTACAAGGTGATGAAATATCGTTCCCTGGGGCCTCAGGGTTAAAGCACCGGGAGCCCAGAGAGATGACGTGGTGAGTCCCACAGAATGGGGAAGAAACAGAGAGATAAAAACTAGGAGACAAAAAGAGAGCCATCTCTGACAGTCTCTGTGTGGGGGTAGGAGCAGGTAACCAAGACGACGACCTTCTGGGAGAATTTGGTTTGGACTTTAATGTAGATAAGCAAGAATGAAGAATTTAGCAAGGAGCTCGTCCTTGAGCACACAAAACTCCTCTCAACTCAGCGTCTCCCAACTGATCCAACTTCACACGTAGGGCATTTAAACCCTCCACAATCTGACCAAAGCTTACACCAACAGTCATAGTCTATGTTTCGACAACTCTACCCATCGCATCAGTCATGCTGGGCAATTTTTGTGGGTGTTCAATAACTGACCCCACTCTTAATTTTCCAATACACCAGGACAACGCCTAATCCAACCAGCAGAACCCCAGTGATCAAAGTTTCTAATAAGTAGGCCTACACGTCCTCAACATCTTCCAGGGAGAGAGGCGCAAGACACAAACTACGCCACGTCCCCCACGAGTCAAACACATATCCAGATGAGAACGGTCCGTCCGGACATGTGGGTTCTCCCGCACCATGACTCCTCGTGGAAAAAATAGTGTCAATTGCGTTGAGAGACCACCTAATCAAATTTTCTTTGTTCAAATTAGACACACAGACATACACACACAGACCTACATCAACTCATTATGCTAAACTTATACATTCTGAAACCCTTCAGGGACATTTGTGTGCAAGATTTACTGATACTCATTGTTGAAAATGTTAAATGAATATTCATGATTTCATCCTTTTTCGTTTACATATTTGCTTGTACACTGTTACAGGACTAGGCTACTATTCCTCTGGATCAACCGACTCCTGCGCCATCTAGCTACGGTGTTTTAACCACTTTTTGGTGCAGACCTGGTGACTGGGCTATACGACGAAAGTAATGGAGATGCAAGTTGACATTTTAAACTAAACAACTGATGAGCAGAGCTTGTAAAATCTTAACTTGAGTTCTGTTGAACTGAGAAGCTGATCGGTCTTCTAAAGGGTGAAAGAGATTGAACCGTGAGGATGCTGTATGCATGGCAGACCAACACCACAGCACTGCTACACTGTTCCTAAAATTGTGCGAGCCTCAAGTCTGCTGGGAGTCTTCATTTTGGTTTAGACACTCCTGCTGAGCTGTGGTCTTCAGGTCATCTACCCTTCCCTTAACCTGACTAGTGTCTCAAACTGTAGTTTAGAAGGTCTGAATCCACACTACAAAGTGGTTTAACTAAATAACTAAACAACATAAAGGTAACCAACTAGTTAGCCAACTTTATCCTGTTCCTGTTTCAAATCATATTTGCCAATAGTGAATAGAATTTTAGGTTGATGGTTAAGATGATCGGGATTACACAATTTATTGCAATTTATGATAATCAGTGACATTTGGGTTATGTAAGTAACTAACGTGCCAGTTAAGGAGACTAACCCTAACCCCCTGGCCATAGGGATACATCTCTGGCCATAGGGAGACGACCCTGGCCATAGGGAGACATCTCTGGACATAGGGAGACATCTCTGGACATAGGGAGACGACCCTGGCCATAGGGAGACTGCCCATAGGGAGACATCTCTGGCTAGTCTATGGTCAACATTCTTTGTTAAAATGTCTCTGGTTATTGTATTAGCTAACAGCTAGCTAGCTAGAACATATGTCATGTTTTGTTTATGACCGACTAGGGACGCTAAAACAAACACGACAGCTACACCACATTGAAGTATGTAGAGAGATGTGCATCTTTAACCCGGACCTGGACCCGCGGGGCGGCGCGCTCTTCATAACGGTACTTCGGTCCGTGTTTAGCGGACATAACGTTGTTTCGTCTCACCTCAGAACCTCCGTAGTCATTCTCTGGTCCCGAAAGGCAGGCGTATACAGGCGAATATGTTGTTCTATTAAAAATACCTACAACCTCCGGACGTCCAGCTAGCTGTGAGAAGATAGCGGCATAAAATGTTCAGTCCGGGGAGATGTATTTAAAAAAATAATAAAAATCAAACGCTCGCCGCCATCTTGCCGGCTTCAGCTGCAGCCGACGCAGTGAAATGGCGCCCAAACGGCGACGCGATGACGTCATTTCGCACGCAGTGAAATGGTGCGCAGACGGCGACGCGCTGACGTCATATCAGACGCAGTAAAATGGCGCCCAGGTCGTCACTTCACCTGGATCCCTGTAACCAGCTTTCACACAGCTGTGAAAATGACACAGATGTTCACCTCCAAGTTTACTTTTCAGATTACATATTCATTCACTCAAACACGCACAGCACGTAAGAACTTTACATAGTACAAATATAAATTTATGTTTTACATATGCACAATTGAGTACTATCCTACACACAGGCAGGGTTGAAGGACATGCAGACAGCACAAGTATGTCATGCTGTGAAGTTAATGTGGTCACTTCTCCACACTGTGTGTGTGTACGTCAGCCTGCGTGCGAGTGTGTGCGTCTCCCTCCGTGTCGTCCGACAGCCCGAGCGCTGTGTTGCACAGCTGCCTCTCCAGCGCCGTGATTCGCTGCTTCAGCCGACGCTGCGTTGTTGTGAACTCCCCTAACAAGCGTGAAAAGCGCGTCTGCAGGAGGTCCAGAGACGTATCCAAGCGCACCACCTTCTCCTCCGTGTCCATGGTGCTCAGGCCTCCTGCCCCTGCACTCTCATCCAGGAGACCCTGTTTCTTCAGGATCTCCCTCCCACGGTCTTCCAGAACCTTCTGAGCGTCGGGGTACTCACTCACAGCTTCCATGAGGTCATCTTTGGAGAGGCAGAAGAGGTCGGAGTAGCCCAGGCTACGGATGTTGGCCGTGCGGCGGTTTCCCATCTTACTTCCCTGGATGTTCAGGATGCTGATTTCGCCAAAGCAGCCGCCAGCAGTCAGCAGCGCAAACTGTGTGACGCCATCGTCCGCCACCACAGCCAGCTTCCCCTCCTTTATTATGTACATCTCCTTCCCAATGTCGCCCTTCCTGCAGATATAGTCACCAGGGCTGTACACCTGGGGGCACAGTTTCAGGACCAGCTCCACCAGCAGGCCAGCTTCACAGTCCTGAAAGATACGAACCTTCTTCAGCGTGTTCAGGTGGACGTTGATGGCGATTTCCGCACGCAGCTTATCCGGAAGGTTCTTCAGCACCTCCTGTTCGTCCACAGCTTTCTGATTGGTCCAGAGATAGTCGAACCACTTGATGACGTGCGTCTCAAGGCTGCGATTCACTTTCCGAAAGTGCATGTAGTGTTTAACAGCGTCGATCCGTGCCTGGAACTCCGCACGAGTGGCATTCATGTTGGAGATCATTGACCCCACATTACCGACAATGGTGGCAAAGATCAGGACACCGATCAGGAAGTCGAAAACAACAAACACAAACTCCTCGTCTCTGACAGGTGGTGGCATTTCCCCAATGGTGGTTAGTGTCAGCGTGGACCAGTAGAAACAGTACACGTAGCAGTGCGTCAGGGAGCCAAACTCGCTGTCTGTGGTGTTGGGATAAACCCACTCATCCGACCCCAGCCCCAGCGACTTGGAGATGGCGTAGTAGATGCAGGCGTTCCAGTGGATGATGACCAGGATGTAGAGGACGAGGTTGCAGATGCGGAAGGCGTTGGGGTAGTTGGTGCGCGTCTCTGTGCGGTCGAAGAACTCGAACATGCGAGAGAAGCGGACCAGTCGGTTGAAGCGAAGCTGAGGAGTGTTTACGCCCGTCACCGTGTACAGCAGGTCTGTAGGCACCATGGACAACACGTCCAGTTTGAACTGCAACGTTCCAGTGTAGTTCTTCCTCAGCTTGACTAAGTCCTTCACCAGTAGTCCCTGTTCCAGGAAGCCTGAGGATTTGAGGGGGGATTCCTGGGTTATTCTCCCAGCACTGTTTAACTGTCCCCATACACTGAAGACATTTAAGTATAGGGAAAAGAATAATAATAATTGTTTGTGTGTTAGTGTATATTTGATTTTGTTAGTGTATATGGTTGTAGTGTGTGTGCGGGTTAGTGTGTGCGTACGTTTTTCTGTCTCATACAGCTGTCTAAAATGTAAATGACGTGTGTGTGTGTGTGTGTGTGTGTTAGTATATGTGTGTTAGTATGTGTGTATATACTGTACCCGTCCTTAGTCTCACACAGCTGTCTAAAATGTAAATGACGTGTGTATGTGTTAGTATATGTGTGTATATACTGTACCCGTCCTTAGTCTCACACAGCTGTCTAAAATGTAAATGACGTGTGTATGTGTTAGTATGTGTGTATATACTGTACCCGTCCTTAGTCTCACACAGCTGTCTAAAATGTAAATGACGTGTGTATGTGTTAGTATATGTGTGTTAGTATGTGTGTATTTACTGTACCCGTCCTTAGTCTCACACAGCTGTCTAAAATGTAAATGACGTGTGTATGTGTTAGTATGTGTGTATATACTGTACCCGTCCTTAGTCTCACACGTCTAAAATGTAAATGACGTGTGTATGTGTTAGTATATGTGTGTTAGTATGTGTGTATATACTGTATCCGTCCTTAGTCTCACACAGCTGTCTAAAATGTTAATGACGTGTGTATGTGTTAGTATATGTGTGTTAGTATGTGTGTATATACTGTATCCGTCCTTAGTCTCACACAGCTGTCTAAAATGTAAATGACGTGTGTATGTGTTAGTATATGTGTATTTACTGTACCCATCCTTAGTCTCACACAGCTGTCTAAAATGTAAATGACGTGTGTATGTGTTAGTATGTGTGTATATACTGTACCCGTCCTTAGTCTCACACAGCTGTCTAAAATGTAAATGACGTGTGTATGTGTTAGTATGTGTGTATATACTGTACCCGTCCTTAGTCTCACACAGCTGTCTAAAATGTAAATGATGTCACACATATAATCCAGCACCAGCCACAAGACAACGTTCTCAGATTGTAGGTCATCAAAACATGCTCTAGAGAGAGAGAGAGAGATGGAGAGAGGAAGAGGGGTGTAGAGAGAGAGAGGGAAGACAAACAGGGAGAGAAAGAAACAGGAGAGGAAGAGAATGTTTCTATGAGGAATCACTTTAGAAATCTGCTGTGGTTTAAAAAAAATCAGTCAAAGTGCCATGTAGTTCTGTAAAGGTGTTTGTGTGGGAAACGTTTACATAACACCATGTTACCTGGTCCTATGATTGGTTAATTGTGTACTTTGGTTACCTGGCAACCAGCAGGACCCAGTTATAGAGGACAGCCACAGCGATGAAGAATAACCAGTAATAATACACATCATCAGACTGGGAGAGGATTAGCCCTGCCCATTTTTCCCTACACACACAAACACATACATCATTTGACACTTTAGTGTGAGTCTGTGCGTGTTTGTATCTTAAGGCATGTTGTGTGCTGTACCTGAAAGTTTGTTTGGGGTTGGTTTTGCTGCTGTCTGGTTGGTCTGTGCTCTGATTGGCTGGAGCTGTGACCTCTGGCCCCCGTAAGCGCTGGAGGAAGGAGTCCGGCCGCTCCTCTTCCTCAACCAGGCTCCGGTGAGCCCACTCTCTGAGGGTCACCACCAGCGTCACCAGCCTGGAGGACACAGACACGGAGACAGCAGCAGCACAGGTGTCCAGTGTGAGGACGTAAGAATGGGAGTGAGGTGTTCTTCACTCCTAGTGAAATCATTGGGGGTGAGGTGTCCTTCACTCCTAGTGAGATCTCCAGTGTTATCAACCATCTGAAGATGTTTGGTTTTGTTTTTGGACATCCTGTTAGGAGGACATTAGATGAGCAAGAGGAGCCCCTGTAACCCTGAAGAGATGAAGGAGATTAGAGGTGGAGGAGAGATGAAGGACACCCTGAGTAGTGTCACAGTACCTGGCTGGAGAACTCTCATTACACCCATACAGTAGTCAGAACTCTAATGGTGGAGCGTTCCAGTGGATCAGGTGTGTGTGTGTGTGTGTGTGTATGTATGTGTGTGTGTGTGGTACCTGGACAGTGCTCCCCTGCCTCTGAAGGAGTTGTGGGACACCGTGTCTGGGGGCTCAAGAGCAGCCACACGCTGCAGCTCAGAGGACGTGTCATCATCTCTGTACACACACACACACACACACACACAAACACATACAAACACACACACACACAGATAGGGTTAGAGAGTGGGTCCTGCACACTCACATACACACACAGAGATAGGGTTAGAGTGGGTCCTGTACACACACACACAGAAAGGGTTAGAGAGTGGGTCCTACACACACACACATAGGGTTAGAGTGGGTCCTGTACACACACACACACACACAGAAAGGGTTAGAGAGTGGGTCCTGCACACACACACACACACACACATAGGGTTAGAGTGGGTCCTGTACACACACACACAGAAAGGGTTAGAGAGTGGGTCCTGCACACACACACACACACAGATAGGGTTAGAGTGGGTCCTGTACACACTGACCTACTAAGGCTGCTCTCTGCCCTGTCCTCTTCCAGTGTGCTCCTGACAGACAGACGATGGGAGGAGAGAGACCTCTCTACTGCAGCCTGCCCTGTCATACTGCGCACACACACACACACATTCCTTATGGGGCATCACTATTAGGGAGTGTGGAGTTCTGTCAGTAATAGAGTCTACGATTCCCGGCCTCACCACCAGAGGTCCTCATCCCCTGCATATTAGTCCCACGTGACCACCCATATGACCCATATGACCCATACGAACCATACAGCTGCTTTGTGACATGTGTTGTAAAAAACACTATGTAAATAAATGTGACTTTGACCACATCATCCACCTGCCGCTCATTATGGGCCCCATATCAACCATCCCACAGAAGGGTCAGTGTGAAGTGTTGCCCCTACTGCTGTGAGCATCCCGAGCGTTTCTCCTCCTTACCTGTATGATCGTTGGTGTTTTGACCTGTGTGTGTGGCTGGATTTACCCCCTCATCTTGCCCTCCTGTGCCTCTACCCGGTTTCCTGTCCTCTGGTGCTGATATGGGGTTGTTTATTTGCCCTCTCACCTCACCCTTCTCCATAACCTCCTGCTCATGTGTCCTACACATGCCTCCGAGTCTGACTCACCACATCTACTTGATCTGTATCTGACTTGGGGAACAGGTTCTGCGTTATATAGATCCATCTCACATTGAGGAGTTTATATGATGGAGATTAGCTATGTGCATTTGTTATACCACAGCAGTGAGCGTTACCTCTCTGGTGGCAAGACTACCTGCAGAAATAACGTCTCATCCGATTGGCAAACTGGTTTCGAGTTTGATTCACCAATAAATTTGATGACAATGTGGAAGCTTGAAGGGATGAACGGATGGCGTTGAAGTGTTGAACATTGTTTTGCTAATTGTCCTGATCATTAAAGAAACCCCAGACACTCCTCGCTGCACAGAGAAACCTCCCACAGGCCCCCACACATACGGTCTGTGTGATCTCAGGAGATTCTGTCACTATGGTTGGTCATCTCTCTCAAACACACACAAGCACCCAGTGCTGATGAACCCTGCTGTTTACCCCACACAAGCGCCACTATTTCACACTAAAGGGTCTTTACACCCAAACAGAAAGCATGAGCTGGACATTCATAAGTGTCCATAAAGATCCAGGACACCTTAATACTTGCAAGTTCAGTACAAAGACATTATACATGACAGTTTATCAGTAGATAAATAATTACATAGGAGACTCCATCCTGATCATAAAAAACAAAATAACCATTAAAATTATGTGTATGAAATAGGGACTAACGTGTGTGTGTGTGTGTTCACATACCTGTTGCTGGTCTGTCTTGTTCAGGATGACAGGTAACACCGTAATCTTAGACACAAACACACACTAACTATGATACACACTCCCATTCTGTATACCTCCAAAAAGAGTTCACACATGCACAACTGAATATAAGTGGTGTCAATACGATCCAGCACTCCATCAACCTGCTCAGTGATGTCACATCACTACCACCTCACACAACAGTGTGGGTGGAAAGAAAGTCAGGAAAGGAGAGAGAGAGAGAGAGAGGGAGGGGGAGAGGAGAGAGATTATCTAATTAAAATAACAGGTCCCAAGGAAAGACGACTTAAAAGGCAGAACCCATAAACTGGACACTGAAAGAGCGTCATCACAGTGGATGACCAGAGAAGAATGAACACACACCACTCCTTACACACACACACACACACACCAGACTCCTTACACTCAGTACACACACACGACTCATTACACTCAGTACACACACACACCACTCCTTACACTCAGTACACACACACACACACACCAGACTCCTTACACTCAGTACACTCACACACCAGACTCCTTACACTCAGTACACACACACCAGACTCCTTACACTCAGTACACACACACACAAGACTCCTTACACTCAGTACACACACACACAAGACTCCTTACACTCAGTACACACACACACACACACACACACACACACACACACACCACTCCTTACACTCAGTACACACACACACACACACACACACACACACACACACCACTCCTTACACTCAGTGCACACACGACCGGATAAATAAATACATAATATCAGCATAATATGTTTATATAACTCAGTAATGACAGCAGTTTCCATATCTTACATCTTTATCTCTGACAGGGTTCCAGCTCCCTCCGACACCCAACTCCCAGATTAGAGGAGCAGTCGTGTTCATGTTCAAATTCTCTCATGTGCTGTGAAAAGTACTAAATCTAGCTGCTTTTTCTCAGTGTATAATTGATAGTGGTGATTTTGAATTATCAGTGTACGTGTTTCTACCATTCAGACTTTTCCAAGTGTTGCACAGGAGAGTGACATCAGATTCTACTGGGAACAACACCAGAACAAACTCAATGAACCAATAACAACACTCTGCACTGCTGATCCTGAACCCAGTAGACCAATCACAACCCTTCACTCTGCTCTATTAAAACCCAAAGGACCAATCAGAGTCTTTTGCTTGACTAATTCTGAACCCAGTGGATCAGTCATAAGTTTTGGCTCTAGTTCAGAGATACTGATGCTACTCAGTGCAAAGACAAAACAGTATTCCTACACAAAGATAAACAAACAAACAGAGAGGTAATAAATGTTATAAAATATTTATTTTGATCCTTTATCAACAGACAGTGCACCCCCAAAACAAGTATGAAACCAAAACAGAAAGATAATATTAATATCTGATATGGATAATGTAATCTAATAAAGAGAAAAATAAATATCTGAGATTTGGTGTTAAAGCTTCCATATTTGAACCACCTCGTTACCAAGGAACAAACCATTTTAACTGCAATAAACATCTCCAAGTCCTCTCAGGGTCTGGCTGATTAGGAAGTGTCCTCCAACATGAATGTGGGCTCCCAGAACAACTACATGAGTCAACACTTTCACATCGCTGTAACGTGGTACGAGAAACACAGGTCAAGCAGTGGCCTGGGGGAGAAGGTTTAGACACATCCCACAATCTCTGTGGACTCTGCACGTTCTGAAATCATTTCATAAACTGAAGCAAACATCCAGGACTACAGAGATCATTCTCAAACACTTTATCTGCAGACTGTACTTATAACCACCTGACATAGCTGCATTATAACACCTCCGTAGGAGCTAATAACAGCCTAGACATGGAACTCTCAACAGGAGAATCACCACTCAGTGTAATTTGGTCTGAGACCTGGTTTAATTCAACAGCTAGAAATCCTGCACTCACAGATACAAATGAGTATACCAACAGTTTGGTTTCATTGGAAACATACATCATGCAAGGAGGCCGAGCCATCAATACCTGATAAATACTAACGAAGAAATGCTAATGAAGGAAAACAGTCCTGTGCGCTACTAATTAGCATAATGTAAATTATTTTGACAGTTAAGAGCAGTTCTCTTGATAATCTGCATTCTGGCGTTATAAATCAAGACCGTAGATAAAGTGTTACATAATGTCAGGGAGAATGAGCAATAAACCCCATCTTCATCATCAAAGTGTTTCTCTGCCGAGCCTTCTGGGTAGAACTGCTTCTAACGGCTTGGTGTCTGTCCACAGAAAGAGTTTTGGATGGGCAGATGTCCAGAGAAGAGGCGTGAACTCTGACCTCCAGCATTGTGGGGGAGGGCTGACCCCATTAAAGCTGAAGCTGCCCTCATATTTGCATAACAGTGAGCTTGGCCTTTGACCCCGGAGTCAGTCCCACAGTGCTAAACCTCCTGCATCGTCACAAGAAAGAGGTGGAGCTTACACAACACCAGTCAAACACAAGGACACACCTCCCAGTGGGAGGGGCCAGGGTTCACATACGAGATAGATAAAATGCTAAAAGATCAGAGGCTAAATGACAGCACTTGACACAAAATCATCTTTGTGTGGACAGAGTACCCAAGAGTCACTAATAACAAAAATGGCACAAAATGAAATTCAGGCCTTCAGATTGAGACGAAACACAGCACACACACACACACACACACACACACACACACACACACACACACACACACACACACAATCACTCCCTCACACACAGTCAAACACAGGGATCGGATCACATCTGGTCTCTGAGTTTAGCCAGTCTCTGAGAAAGCTCATCCTAGGGAGAGAGAGAGAGAGACAGACAGAGAGAGACAGAGAGATTAGAATAAACTACTTTATTCACTACATATAATAACCTGACAGTGAAGAAGAATATGTGGTGTTACAGAATATCAAAAACGGTAATATAACATGAAAACACTCTTATGGAAATATGAATCAATACAGCGATGGCTGTATCTATATTTATGAACGTTTCTATTCTCTACCCAGTGTAAAGATTATGTATTCAAGTGCAGTATAATAAATATACAGCAGATGGCACCGTCCAATAAACAGTGGCTGGGGGGGGAGAGGTGCCACAAGTGTGTGTGTTGTGTGTGTGTGTGTGTGTGTGTTACCTGCTCTGTGGAGGCCACACTGCTAGCCACTGTTCCTGTCTGTCCCTGGGGAAGCTCCATGTTGAGATCCAAGCTAGACACACACAGAAGCACAAGTGAACAAACACATATGAACACAAGCACACACACACGCGTTAGGGACTAGGGTATGTTTCTAGGGTTAGGGGTTGGGGCATGTGCTTAGGGTATATTTCTAGCGTATGTTTCTAGGGTTAGGGGTTGGGGCATGTATTTAGGGTATATTTCTAGCGTATGTTTCTAGGGTTAGGGGTTGGGGCATGTATTTTGGGTATATTTCTAGCATATGTTTCTAGGGTTAGGGACTAGGGTATATTTCTAGGGTTAGGGATTAGGGTATGTTTCTAGGGTTAGGGGTTGGAGCATGTGACATTCTTACCCTGCTTCATCCGCCATCTCCTGCATCAGGGAGTCCACTTGGCCCTGAAAGACAAGACAGGGTTAGGGTTAGATACAGCACTGCCAGTACATTTACATGTTTATGTCTGAATGTGTGTGAATATACACTCACCAGCCACTTTATTATTAGGTACACCTGTACAACTGCTCATTAACACAAATGTCGAATTAGCCAATCACATGGCAGCAACTAAATACATTTAGACATGTAGACATGGCCAAGACGATCTGCTGCTGTTCAAACCGAGCATCAGAATGGGGAAGAAAGGTGATTTAAGTGACTTTGAATGTGGCATGGTTGTTGGTGCCAGACGGGCTGGTCTGAGTATTTCAGAAACTGCTGATCTACTGGGATTTTCACACACAACCATCTCTAGGGTTTACAAAGGATGGTCAGAAAAAGAGAAAATATCCAGTGAGTGGCAGTTGTGTGGGCGCAAATGCCTTGTTGATGTCAGAGGTCAGAGGAGAATGGCCAGACTGGTTCAAGCTGATAGAACGGCAACAGTAACTCAAATAACCAGTCGTTACAACTGAGTCATGCAGAAGAGCATCTCTGAACACACAATACATCAAACCTTGCGGTGGATGGGCTACAACAGCAGAAGACCACACCGGGTGCCACTCCTGTCAGCTAAGAACAGGAAACTGAGGCTACAATTCACACAGGCTCACCAAAATTGGACAATAGAAGATTGGAAAAACGTTGCCTGGCCTGATGAGTCTATTCTAGTCTATTTCTGCTGAGACGTTCGGATAGTAGGGTCAGAATCTGGCATCAACAACATGAAAGCATGGATCCATCCTGCCTTGTATCAACGATTCAGGCTGGTGGTGGTGGTGCAATGGTGTGGGGGATATTTTCCTGACACACTTTTGGCCTATTAGTACCAATAGAGCATCGTGTCAACACCACAGCCTAACCGAGTATTGTTGCTGACCATGTCCATCCCTTTATGACCACAGTGTACCCATCTTCTGATGGATACCACCAGCAGGATAACGCACCATGTCATAAAACATCTCAGACTGGTTTCTTGAACACAACAATGAGTTCACTGTACTCGAATGGCCTACACAGTCACCAGATCTCAATCCAATAGAGCACCTTTGGGATGTGGTGGAACGGGAGATTCACATCATGGATGTGCAGCTGACAAATCTGCAGCAACTGTGTGATGCTATCATGTCAATATGGACCAGAATCTCTGAGGAATGTTTCCAGTACCTTGTTGAATCTTCCATGAAGGATTAAGACAGTTCTGAAGGCAAAAGGGGGTCCAACCCGGTACTAGCAAGGTGTACCTAATAAAGTGGCGGGTGAGTGTATGTGAATGTTATTGTGATGTGTATGAGTGTGTGTGTGTGTGTGTTACCTGTGGGGTAGTCAGGGTTGTGTGTGTGTGTTACCTGTGGGGTAGTCAGGGTTGTGTGTGTGTGTTACCTGTGGGGTAGTCAGGGTTGTGTGTGTGTGTGTTACCTGTGGGGTAGTCAGGGTTGTAGTGCTGCTCATGGTGTCCTCCATCTGTTGTGTCTGAACATCAAGTGTTTCAAACTGCCTCTCAAATTTGTCCATCAGAGATGAGATCTGACCAATAAGAATAATGTAATTATACAAAAAATAGGATCTAACCAATGAAAACACAGTGCTATTACACTGAGATTGGCAAAGCACACACACACACACACACACACACACACGTACGTACCTTCTCAAGATTCATGCTCTTCAACGTTGCATCCATCCCTTTCACCACTCCTGCCATGGACTTTGTGACCTGTCAGAACAAAGGTCAGAGGTCATAAAAGGATTCATTATTTTCAAACATTCCTGAAATGACATTGCCAAAATGTGTCCTTGTGTATGGATGAACTTTTCCCCCCATCACTGTGTGTGTGTGAACCTTGTTCATGGTCACTGCTGTCTGAACCCTTGCTGCCACAGCGTCCACTCTGGCGCTCATCCTGAGGAAGTTCACTGATTGGTTCTTCTGTCTGATGGCGTTTTCTGCATGGATACGAGCCACTTCCATGTTGCCCTTTTGAATTGCCTACACACACACACACACAGAGGTAATAAACACACCTGCACATACACCACACACAGTATCTGGGACTCGTCTATAAATGTCCACCAGAGCCTCCATGAGCAGGATTAAACTCACCACACACACAGACACAAGATCACATACATTTTAGCGCTTCAATACTTCAACTTTTAATCTGGTGATGCAACACTGGAGATCGTGGTGCTTGTGAACATCATGGTCGTGGTGTTGACGAGAGTGGAGATGAACCGTGGAGAACAGAGGAGCGGTGGTGAACTCACCTTCTTCACTTTGGCCTTCTCGGCCTTCTCCTCTTTGTCACATTTCTTGGAGCTCCTCTGTAGCTCTTTGGCCGCAAACTTCAGGTTAAACAGATTCTCTGTGCTCGCGCGTCAAGGGGTCAACGGGAAGTGTGTTAAACTAATTTAATACCTGGGCATTTTAAATAAACATAAAAGTTTTTATAGTTTCAAAAGAAGATTAGGTATTCTAATGTTTATATGTGAAACTCTGAATAGTTACAGTCAAAGAGTCTACTGCTGCTTACGGGACAAAACCGACCTTACCTGTAGCGCAGGTAAGTGACGTCACTAACTCCGTGGGGACGTAATACTGCTCTACTGTGCTCTTGTCGACGCAAACCAGTTATATATACATACATATATATAACTGTTGTCGCATTAAATCATAGTTAAACACTTACATTACTGTTAGTGTATTAAACCCCGGTTAAATGGTAACTATATATTAAAAGAAAACTGCATCCATCTTCTCGGGTCTGTTTACATAAATACAAAGCCGCGTTAGCTCGTTAATAAATCTTTCTAATGAATTAATGATTAATAAAGCTGTGTAATGTCGCTGTATTATCAGAAATATAACGTCGCCAGTGCTCGATCACTCTGAACACGGGACTGAACCCCCAACACCAACCCAACACCAAACCAACACACTCACCAGGCCCAACACGGTCTTCCCGGACAGGCCAGGCCGGTTGGTATGAAAGGATACGCTCCATGTTGGGCATGATGTCTCTTAATTGTGGAGATCAGGACTCACAGGACAAAGACTCTTCAGATGTTTGTGTCTCCAGAAACACCAGCACGTTCACTTCCGTCTTCTCAAACACTGCGATGACGCCTCGGTCACGTGGTCGGGCGCTGCTTACATCACGTGACCTGAACCGCACCCGCCCCCCCTCTAAATACCGGATCACGTGCCCCCTTTGCGAAGTACATATGCTTTCCCCCCCAATGTCAGTCAGAAGAGTTCAGAGTGAGAACACATAGATTTACTGCTTTATTAAAAAAAAAAAAAAAAAAAAAAATTATCAGAAAATGTGTAAAAAAAAAAAAGAAGAAAAAAAGAAAAAAAAAAAAGGCAAGTTTATTACATCTATCAGGTTTTCATCATCATCATCATCATCATCATCATCTGAACTGGCCCTTAGCTACATGTACACACTCAAGTTAGAAAAAAGAATTGTGGAGGGAAATAGAAGAATTGATCTTTGGGCAAACAGGAGGAGGGGCAGGGCCATGTCTGGCCACACCCCTACACTGGGGCAGGGCCGTGTCTGGCCACACCCCTATACTGGGGCAGGGCCGTGTCTGGCCACACCCCTACACTGGGGCAGGGTGATATTGCATCATCAAACAAGATATAAGCCTATTTTTAAGAAATATCTCTATATATGATAATATTGCCTTTACAGTGCAACATCGCTGACCACATCCTACAGACCGAGACGTTTTGCGATAGTGACGTTTAACGCTTAAGCACTGAACACATCACATCTTTATTACGCCAGAGCTCTAAATAACCACCATGATATTCATCAAATATCACAGCATTCGCACAGACTGAATATCAGACAAAATGAGAATTCGCATAACGAGCTCCTGATTTGGTCCCCAGCCAGTGTGAACCCAACAGACACCGAATCAGGGCGGCCACACCCACACCGGATCAGGGCGGCCACACCCACACCGGATCAGATCAGGGCGGCCACACCCGCTTACAAACCATGTGAAGAAATAACGCCCCTTTCATGGAGACGGAGGAATCAGGGCTTTAAGATAGTTAGATTTTTCCTGAATACTTCTCAAAATGGCCACAAATGGACTTCAGTACACACCATATAACAGCCAAATATGATGTAAGCACATTCAGAGAAAATATAAGATACCAGTCCAGATTACTGACTGCTGTCACCCGACAGCCAAGATAGATAATTGTCAACAATATATCAAATTGAAAAGAATAAAAATGAAATTTCCTTCCTCCGTTTTTGGTCAAATGTAAATTAGTTATAAAACTCTGAAAACCAAAATAATTCATTGATTTGTGATTGGCAAAACGTAAGAGAGTGAATGAGAGAGAGAGAGTGAATGAGAGAGAGAGAGAGAGAGAGAGAGAGAGAGAGCAAGCAGGAGAAAGTGATCACATCAGGAGACGTGGTTTACGCTACATTCATATATTAGAGGTCCCATCAACGAACATCTCTCTACCATATAATGGCTGAACAGCACAAAGCCAATAGCCACACGTGGTGTTATGGCCCAGTAATGCTGTAAGACGCAGTTACAACTCTGAAGGAAAATGCTTCATGATGCAAACAAATGGAAAATAACAATAATTCTAGTAACATACGAGTACAACAAAAGAGTAACAAAAGAGTGACAACAAAAGCCGGAGTGACGTGGGGGGGGGGGGGGGGGCGTCCTGACTGAGCAGGTCGTCCCGCGTGAAGTCAAGCAGGTTTGTCCTGCATGGGCACCCTTAACCTCACAGGCCAAATCAGAAAAACAACGGCAGGTTTCTCAATCAATGTGAGAAAAGTCAAGCTAAAAACAAAACGGAATCCACAAACACACCAACAAACAAAAACAAACAGATTTGAGGGTATCCATGTCTGGTTTGTTAAGCGTCTCAACCAATGAGGAGCCAGTATTCAAAGCCCACCCAATGAGCTGCCAGATATTCCTATAACTTGTGCAAACATTACTGTACGAGCTTGATTTCTCTATGTATATAGAGATGAGACTGAATCACAAAATGTCTAATACAACAGTGAAAAAATATATAAATATACTCCAATTTAAAAACAGTCTTCAGTGTGTGTGTATTTTTGAGTCTCCAGACCCTCTGTGTATCTATGGGCATAAAGATTACAACTTGGAAGCAATTAATGCATCAGCTGTCAGAGGCTGAGAGAGAGGAGGACAGAGAGAAAGTAGGAAACGCTTTGAGCAATCCAGTTCTTTATAACAAGACAACATTCACCAATGGAGGTCACATCACTGTTGGACTGAGCTAGTGAACTCATGTTGGGTGACTCATGTGCACTGAAATCAATGTGGCTTTAGTGTCACTGCACGAAGATTGGGCAGAGGAGAGGGGAGAGAGAGAGAGGGAGGGAGAGAGAGAGAGGGAGAGAGAGAGGGCATGTGCAGGGTTAGAGGGGAACAGCACCATCGTTCATGCAACAGGAGCACCACACTGGGTTAACCCAACACACTGGGTAATAAAGACCCACTGTCCCTGACCAGGAACACCATTATTATAGTGATGGGGAGAGAGAGAGAGAGAGAGAGAGAGAGAGAGAGAGAGATGGAGGGAGTCTCAGTACTCTGGACCAGAATAAGGCTGTTTGGTTGACAAGAGTCATTTCCATGGAAACCAGAGCAGGATGGAGGCAGCACCATAATCCAGAGTCGTAAACAAAGTCGCTATAGCAACACAAGAAAAAACATTAACCTGTACATAAACATCAACATGGTTGTAACAGCGACTAATAAACAAACAAACAAACAAACAAATCCCTGCAGTTTGCTGTAGTGAGTCTGAGGTGGGTTCAGAGGTCAGTGTGTCCAGCCCATGAGGTGGCTGACCCGGGCTCTCTCAGTCATGCGGCGCACGCGACCCGACCGCGACCTCCCCAGGTTCAGTGGGTCGGCCCCGCCCTCCTCCTCAGAGTCGTCGTTATAAAGAACGGTCCGTCGCCCCTGGTTACGCGTCTTTACCCGCCCCGGTTTTGCTGTCCTCCGATTTGTCCTCTGGCCTCTACCAGACGTGGCCAGAGGCTGTGGAGGCGTGGCCCCGCCTTCCTCTTCCTCCTCAAGCCCCTCCTCTTCCTCCTCAAGCTCCTCCTCCTCCTCTTCTGGCTCCTCCTCCTCATCTTCTGGCTCCTCCTCCTCGTCTTCGTCGTCGCCCTCTTCCCTTCGCACTCGTTTCACACACTCCTCCTCCTCCTCTTCCTCTTCTTCCTCCTCCTCCTCCTCCTCTTCCTCTCCTCCTCTCCTCTTGCGTTTTGCAGTGGTGCTGCTCACAGTGATTGCTGCCGTGGCAACTGTGCGTGCGTGCGAGAGGCGGGGCGCCTTGCTGTAGTCGTGGTCACCACCCTCCGTGAACCCGCCCACCTCCGCATCACTGCCTTCACTCTCTGAGGAGGATGAGGAGGAAGACGATGATGAGGAAGAAGATGAAGATGTAGAGGAAGAAGAGGATGAAGACTCTGAGCTCTCTGACTCCGCCCCCTCCTGCTTGTCCAGCAGCGCAGCTGCCCGTCGGCTTGACCTTCGACCTCCGTTAGTCAGCGGCCCATTGCAGTTATCATCTACACAAGCACAAGTCAAAGGTTACGATTCAGTGTGTGTGTGTGTGTGAGAGAGAGAGAGGTGTGTGTATGTGTGTGGGTGTGTGAAAGAGGTGTGTGTGTGTGAGAGAGAGAGAGAGAGAGAGAGAGAGAGAGAGAGAGAGAGAGAGAGAGAGAGTGAGTGTGTGTGAGTTCTTGAGTGTGTGAGTGAGTTCATGAGTGTGTGAGTGTGAGAGAGTGTGTGAGAGTGTGTGAGAGTGTGTGTGTGAGAGAGAGCGAGAGAGAGAGCGTGAGAGAGAGCGTGAGAGAGAGCGTGAGAGAGAGCGTGAGAGAGAGCGTGAGAGAGAGCGTGAGAGAGCGTGAGAGAGAGCGTGAGAGAGAGCGTGAGAGAGCGCGTGAGAGAGCGCGTGAGAGAGCGCGTGAGAGAGCGCGTGAGAGAGCACGTGAGAGAGCGCGTGAGAGAGCACGTGAGAGAGCACGTGAGAGAGCGTGAGAGAGAGTGTGAAAGAGAGTGTGTGAGAGTGTGTGTGTGTGAGAGAGCGAGAGAGAGAGCACGAGAGAGAGAGCGTGAGAGAGAGAGCGTGAGAGAGAGAGCGTGAGAGAGAGAGCGTGAGAGAGAGAGCGTGAGAGAGAGAGCGTGAGAGAGCGTGAGAGAGAGCGTGAGAGAGAGCGTGAGAGAGAGCGTGAGAGAGAGCGTGAGAGAGAGCGTGAGAGAGAGCGTGAGAGAGCGTGAGAGAGAGCGTGAGAGAGAGCGTGAGAGAGAGCGTGAGAGAGTGTGTGAGAGTGTGTGAGAGTGTGTGAGAGTGTGTGAGAGTGTGTGAGAGTGTGTGAGAGTGTGTGTGTGAGAGAGAGCGAGAGAGAGAGCGCGAGAGAGAGAGCGCGAGAGAGAGAGCGCGAGAGAGAGAGCGCGAGAGAGAGCGTGAGAGAGAGCGTGAGAGAGAGCGTGAGAGAGAGCGTGAGAGAGAGCGTGAGAGAGAGCGTGAGAGAGAGCGTGAGAGAGTGTGTGAGAGAGTGTGTGAGAGAGTGTGTGAGAGTGTACCAGTCTTCCTGGTAGAAGTTCTGCTCCGGGTGACTCTGTTGTTTCCTGGTTGCCCTGACGATGAGGATAATGATGCTGAGGATGATGAGGGCTGGCTCTCTTCATCAGTAAGAGCAGCACTCACATCTGGTGATGAAGAAAACAATTAAACTAAAATAAAACACCACACACACACACACACACACACACACACACACACACACACAAACACACCCACACCCACCTGGGGAGGTTCGTCGGCTCCTGGAAGGCTGCTGAGAGGTTTTAGTTTTCTTCCCTGACTTGTGTTTACCTTTGGGGCTGCAAAACACACACACACACACACACACACGCGCGCACACACACACACACGCATGTATTTACTTTTTAGGTTATGTCATAGTAATTGTGTGTTAAGACACATGTTGCAATCTCGTGTGTGTGTGTGGAGGGGGGTACCTGTTGGGAAGTGTGTCCACATACATCTCGTCATGTGTGTGTGTGTGTGTGTGTGTACCTGTTGGGAAGCGTGTCCTGTAATCTCGTCGTGTGTGTGTGTGTGTGTGTGTGTACCTGTTGGGAAGCGTGTCCTGTAATCTCGTCGTGTGTGTGTGTGTGTGTGTGTGTGTGTGTACCTGTTGGGAAGCGTGTCCTGTAATCTCGTCGTGTGTGTGTGTGTGTGTGTGTATGTGTGTGTGTGTGTGTGTGTACACCTGTTGGGAAGCGTGTCCTGTAATCTCGTCGTGTGTGTGTGTGTGTGTGTGTGTGTGTGTGTGTGTGTGTGTACCTGTTGGGAAGCGTGTCCTGTAATCTCGTCGTGTGTGTGTGTGTGTGTGTGTGTGTGTGTGTGTGTGTGTGTGTGTACCTGTTGGAAAGTGTGTCCTGTAATCTCGTCGTGTGTGTGTGTGTGTGTGTGTGTGTGTGTGTGTGTACCTGTTGGGAAGCGTGTCCTGTAATCTCGTCGTGTGTGTGTGTGTGTACCTGTTGGGAAGTGTGTCCTGTAATCTCGTCGTGTGTGTGTGTGTGTGTGTGTGTGTGTGTACCTGTTGGGAAGCGTGTCCTGTAATCTCGTCGTGTGTGTGTGTGTGTGTGTGTGTGTACCTGTTGGGAAGCGTGTCCTGTAATCTCGTCGTGTGTGTGTGTGTACCTGTTGGGAAGTGTGTCCTGTAATCTCGTCGTGTGTGTGTGTGTGTGTGTGTGTACCTGTTGGGAAGCGTGTCCTGTAATCTCGTCGTGTGTGTGTGTGTGTGTGTGTGTGTGTACCTGTTGGGAAGCGTGTCCTGTAATCTCGTCGTGTGTGTGTGTGTGTGTGTGTGTACCTGTTGGGAAGCGTGTCCTGTAATCTCGTCGTGTGTGTGTGTGTGTGTGTGTACCTGTTGGGAAGCGTGTCCTGTAATCTCGTCGTGTGTGTGTGTGTGTGTGTGTACCTGTTGGGAAGTGTGTCCTGTAATCTCGTCGTGTGTGTGTGTGTGTGTGTGTGTGTACCTGTTGGGAAGCGTGTCCTGTAATCTCGTCGTGTGTGTGTGTGTGTGTGTACCTGTTGGGAAGTGTGTCCTGTAATCTCGTCGTGTGTGTGTGTGTGTGTGTGTGTGTGTGTGTGTGTGTGTGTGTGTGTGTGTACCTGTTGGGAAGCGTGTCCTGTAATCTCGTCGTGTGTGTGTGTGTGTGTGTACGTACCTGTTGGGAAGTGTGTCCTGTAATCTCGTCGTGTGTGTGTGTGTGTGTGTGTGTGTGTGTGTGTGTGTGTGTGTGTGTGTGTGTACCTGTTGGGAAGTGTGTCCTGTAATCTCGTCGTGTGTGTGTGTGTGTGTGTGTGTGTGTGTGTGTGTACCTGTTGGGAAGCGTGTCCTGTAATCTCGTCGTGTGTGTGTGTGTGTGTGTGTACCTGTTGGGAAGCGTGTCCTGTAATCTCGTCGTGTGTGTGTGTGTGTGTGTACGTACCTGTTGGGAAGCGTGTCCTGTAATCTCGTCGTGTGTGTGTGTGTGTACCTGTTGGGAAGTGTGTCCTGTAATCTCGTCGTGTGTGTGTGTGTGTACCTGTTGGGAAGTGTGTCCTGTAATCTCGTCGTGTGTGTGTGTGTGTGTGTGTGTACCTGTTGGGAAGCGTGTCCTGTAATCTCGTCGTGTGTGTGTGTGTGTGTACCTGTTGGGAAGCGTGTCCTGTAATCTCGTCGTGTGTGTGTGTGTGTGTGTGTGTGTACCTGTTGGGAAGCGTGTCCTGTAATCTCGTCGTGTGTGTGTGTGTGTGTGTGTACCTGTTGGGAAGCGTGTCCTGTAATCTCGTCGTGTGTGTGTGTGTACCTGTTGGGAAGTGTGTCCTGTAATCTCGTCGTGTGTGTGTGTGTGTGTACCTGTTGGGAAGCGTGTCCTGTAAACTCGTCGTGTGTGTGTGTGTGTACCTGTTGGGAAGTGTGTCCTGTAATCTCGTCGTGTGTGTGTGTGTGTGTGTGTGTGTGTGTACCTGTTGGGAAGCGTGTCCTGTAATCTCGTCGTGTGTGTGTGTACCTGTTGGGAAGTGTGTCCTGTAATCTCGTCGTGTGTGTGTGTGTGTGTACCTGTTGGGAAGCGTGTCCTGTAATCTCGTCGTGTGTGTGTGTGTGTGTGTGTGTGTGTGTGTGTGTACCTGTTGGGAAGCGTGTCCTGTAATCTCGTCGTGTGTGTGTGTGTGTGTGTGTGTACCTGTTGGGAAGCGTGTCCTGTAATCTCGTCGTGTGTGTGTGTGTGTGTGTGTGTGTGTACCTGTTGGGAAGCGTGTCCTGTAATCTCGTCGTGTGTGTGTGTGTGTGTGTACCTGTTGGGAAGTGTGTCCTGTAATCTCGTCGTGTGTGTGTGTGTGTGTGTGTGTGTACCTGTTGGGAAGCGTGTCCTGTAATCTCGTCGTGTGTGTGTGTGTGTACCTGTTGGGAAGTGTGTCCTGTAATCTCGTCGTGTGTGTGTGTGTGTGTGTGTGTGTGTGTGTACCTGTTGGGAAGCGTGTCCTGTAATCTCGTCGTGTGTGTGTGTGTGTGTACCTGTTGGGAAGCGTGTCCTGTAATCTCGTCGTGTGTGTGTGTGTGTGTGTACCTGTTGGGAAGCGTGTCCTGTAATCTCGTCGTGTGTGTGTGTGTGTGTGTGTGTACCTGTTGGGAAGCGTGTCCTGTAATCTCGTCGTGTGTGTGTGTGTGTGTGTGTACCTGTTGGGAAGCGTGTCCTGTAATCTCGTCGTGTGTGTGTGTGTGTGTGTACGTACCTGTTGGGAAGCGTGTCCTGTAATCTCGTCGTGTGTGTGTGTGTGTACCTGTTGGGAAGCGTGTCCTGTAATCTCGTCGTGTGTGTGTGTGTGTGTGTGTACCTGTTGGGAAGCGTGTCCTGTAATCTCGTCGTGTGTGTGTGTGTGTGTGTGTGTACCTGTTGGGAAGCGTGTCCTGTAATCTCGTCGTGTGTGTGTGTGTGTGTGTGTGTGTACCTGTTGGGAAGCGTGTCCTGTAATCTCGTCGTGTGTGTGTGTGTGTGTGTACCTGTTGGGAAGTGTGTCCTGTAATCTCGTCGTGTGTGTGTGTGTGTGTGTGTGTACCTGTTGGGAAGCGTGTCCTGTAATCTCGTCGTGTGTGTGTGTGTGTACCTGTTGGGAAGTGTGTCCTGTAATCTCGTCGTGTGTGTGTGTGTGTGTGTGTGTGTGTGTGTACCTGTTGGGAAGCGTGTCCTGTAATCTCGTCGTGTGTGTGTGTGTGTGTACCTGTTGGGAAGCGTGTCCTGTAATCTCGTCGTGTGTGTGTGTGTGTGTGTACCTGTTGGGAAGCGTGTCCTGTAATCTCGTCGTGTGTGTGTGTGTGTGTGTGTGTACCTGTTGGGAAGCGTGTCCTGTAATCTCGTCGTGTGTGTGTGTGTGTGTGTGTACCTGTTGGGAAGCGTGTCCTGTAATCTCGTCGTGTGTGTGTGTGTGTGTGTGTACGTGTTGGGAAGCGTGTCCTGTAATCTCGTCGTGTGTGTGTGTGTGTGTGTGTGTGTGTGTGTGTGTGTACCTGTTGGGAAGCGTGTCCTGTAATCTCGTCGTGTGTGTGTGTGTGTGTGTGTGTACCTGTTGGGAAGCGTGTCCTGTAATCTCGTCGTGTGTGTGTGTGTGTGTGTGTACCTGTTGGGAAGCGTGTCCTGTAATCTCGTCGTGTGTGTGTGTGTGTGTGTGTGTGTGTGTGTGTGTGTGTGTACCTGTTGGGAAGCGTGTCCTGTAATCTCGTCGTGTGTGTGTGTGTGTGTGTGTGTGTGTACCTGTTGGGAAGCGTGTCCTGTAATCTCGTCGTGTGTGTGTGTGTGTGTGTGTGTACCTGTTGGGAAGCGTGTCCTGTAATCTCGTCGTGTGTGTGTGTGTGTGTGTGTACCTGTTGGGAAGCGTGTCCTGTAATCTCGTCGTGTGTGTGTGTGTGTGTGTGTGTGTGTGTGTGTGTGTGTGTGTGTGTACCTGTTGGGAAGCGTGTCCTGTAATCTCGTCGTGTGTGTGTGTGTGTGTGTGTGTGTGTACCTGTTGGGAAGCGTGTCCTGTAATCTCGTCGTGTGTGTGTGTGTGTGTGTGTGTGTGTGTGTGTGTGTGTGTGTGTGTGTGTACCTGTTGGGAAGCGTGTCCTGTAATCTCGTCGTGTGTGTGTGTGTGTGTGTGTGTGTGTGTGTGTGTGTGTGTACCTGTTGGGAAGCGTGTCCTGTAATCTCGTCGTGTGTGTGTGTGTGTGTGTGTGTGTACCTGTTGGGAAGCGTGTCCTGTAATCTCGTCGTGTGTGTGTGTGTGTGTGTGTACCTGTTGGGAAGCGTGTCCTGTAATCTCGTCGTGTGTGTGTGTGTGTGTGTGTGTGTGTGTACCTGTTGGGAAGCGTGTCCTGTAATCTCGTCGTGTGTGTGTGTGTGTGTGTGTACCTGTTGGGAAGCGTGTCCTGTAATCTCGTCGTGTGTGTGTGTGTGTGTGTGTGTGTGTGTGTGTGTGTGTACCTGTTGGGAAGCGTGTCCTGTAATCTCGTCGTGTGTGTGTGTGTGTGTGTGTGTGTACCTGTTGGGAAGCGTGTCCTGTAATCTCGTCGTGTGTGTGTGTGTGTGTGTGTGTGTACCTGTTGGGAAGCGTGTCCTGTAATCTCGTCGTGTGTGTGTGTGTGTGTGTGTACCTGTTGGGAAGCGTGTCCTGTAATCTCGTCGTGTGTGTGTGTGTGTGTGTGTGTGTGTGTGTGTGTGTGTGTGTGTGTGTACCTGTTGGGAAGCGTGTCCTGTAATCTCGTCGTGTGTGTGTGTGTGTGTGTGTGTGTGTACCTGTTGGGAAGCGTGTCCTGTAATCTCGTCGTGTGTGTGTGTGTGTGTGTGTGTGTGTGTGTGTGTGTGTGTGTGTGTGTGTGTGTACCTGTTGGGAAGCGTGTCCTGTAATCTCGTCGTGTGTGTGTGTGTGTGTGTGTGTGTGTGTGTGTGTGTGTACCTGTTGGGAAGCGTGTCCTGTAATCTCGTCGTGTGTGTGTGTGTGTGTGTGTGTGTGTACCTGTTGGGAAGCGTGTCCTGTAATCTCGTCGTGTGTGTGTGTGTGTGTGTGTGTGTACCTGTTGGGAAGCGTGTCCTGTAATCTCGTCGTGTGTGTGTGTGTGTGTGTGTGTACACCTGTTGGGAAGCGTGTCCTGTAATCTCGTCGTGTGTGTGTGTGTGTGTGTGTGTGTGTACCTGTTGGGAAGCGTGTCCTGTAATCTCGTCGTGTGTGTGTGTGTGTGTGTGTGTGTGTGTGTACCTGTTGGGAAGCGTGTCCTGTAATCTCGTCGTGTGTGTGTACCTGTTGGGAAGCGTGTCCTGTAATCTCGTCGTGTGTGTGTGTGTGTGTGTGTGTGTGTGTGTGTGTGTGTGTGTGTACCTGTTGGGAAGCGTGTCCTGTAATCTCGTCGTGTGTGTGTACCTGTTGGGAAGTGTGTCCTGTAATCTCGTCGTGTGTGTGTGTGTGTGTGTGTGTGTGTGTGTGTGTACCTGTTGGGAAGCGTGTCCTGTAATCTCGTTGTGTGTGTGTGTGTGTGTGTGTGTACCTGTTGGGAAGCGTGTCCTGTAATCTCGTCGTGTGTGTGTGTGTGTGTGTGTGTGTGTGTGTGTGTACCTGTTGGGAAGCGTGTCCTGTAATCTCGTCGTGTGTGTGTGTGTGTGTGTGTGTACCTGTTGGGAAGCGTGTCCTGTAATCTCGTCGTGTGTGTGTACCTGTTGGGAAGCGTGTCCTGTAATCTCGTCGTGTGTGTGTGTGTGTGTGTGTGTGTGTGTGTGTGTGTACCTGTTGGGAAGCGTGTCCTGTAATCTCGTCGTGTGTGTGTGTGTGTGTGTGTGTGTGTACCTGTTGGGAAGCGTGTCCTGTAATCTCGTCGTGTGTGTGTGTGTGTGTGTGTGTGTGTACCTGTTGGGAAGCGTGTCCTGTAATCTCGTCGTGTGTGTGTGTGTGTGTGTGTGTACCTGTTGGGAAGCGTGTCCTGTAATCTCGTCGTGTGTGTGTGTGTGTGTGTGTGTGTGTACCTGTTGGGAAGCGTGTCCTGTAATCTCTTGCTGTAAGTGAGTCTCTGTTGGCTGCGTCTCTGGTTCTGTACGGCTGACTTGTAGTCTGAGATGATGGAGATTATCTGGTGCTCAAAGAACGCTGACAAACTGAGTGTCATACTGAAGATCTGTACACACACACACACACACACACACACACACACACACACACAGTCAAAAAGAGCCAACGATAAACACACCTACACAGACAAGCAGAATCCAAGATTGAACAGTGTATAAGATACCAGATCACAACAAGCATCAATTCCCCATTAGGTCTCACTCAGCAGAGGCAGGTGCCCAAAGGGGGTGTGGCTTTGGGCACCTGACTCAGGTACAGTGTTGCCATAGTTACTTTGAAACAGTAATCCGACTACTGACTACTGACTACTTCTTTAAAAAGTAACTCAGTTAAGTTACTGACTACTTGCTTTTAAAAGTAACTAAGTTAGATTACTTTTAGTTACTTTCAGCAGAGGCTGATCCCCCGCCCCTATAACATGAAAATGACTACCAGTTCTGCCAATACTCACTTTATTGACATGTATTTTAACCGGAACATCAAAAATGACACTGGCATTTGTAAACTTTTTCTTGAAATAGGCTTACATGTTTTTTAAATAAATAAATAAGACAGTCTTTCTGTTCAACTCCGCCCACTTACAGGGTTGCCAACTGTCACGCATTGAGACACACGCATTTGACTGTCTTCACACGCTTACGCCACACTTCCGATATCTCACGCCGAAAAAAAAATCCAGTTTATTTACCTCTGATCCACATCTATGATTCAATGAGTTACTAGTTCGATCTGGCGCCAACCACCGGCGATCGATCGATCGCGATATAATACTGAATTTAGTCAATTTTACACCCCGCCCGGTAACAATTTACGTTCACCGCCAAGCCCCGGTTTTTTTTTTTTTTTTTTCAGGTTTGACGTTGTGTTTTTGAAAGTAGACAGCACTCTGTCGCCAGGACAGAGTGTACAACGGACCTTAATGTTGTCTTCCTTAGCCGAAATAAAATCAAAATAATGCCTGTATTTCCAGCTGCTAAAAGGCGAACCTCTCCTTCCATCTGACTTTGGCGCCGCAGAGCAGAGATGACGTAACCGCGTAAGAAACGTGTAGCCAAAAAATAAGAATGAATAAATATAACCTACGTTCCCCCGAAATGCAGAAATAGTAACGCACGATGTTTTAGATAAGTAACTTTAATCTGACTACTAGTTTTTAAATAGTAGTTGCGTTAGACTACTCGTTACTGAAAAAAGTAGTCCGACTACAGTAACGCGTTACTAAGTAACGCGTTACCGGCATCACTGCTCAGGTATGCTGACACCTGAACCATGTACAAGGCCAGCAGGCCACCACTTATGATGCCGTATTGCGCAAGGCCACCAGGGGGTGCTGCTCCTACCCGTGACTTCTTGTTGGGGGTGTAGGCTTTGGAGTTGCTGAAGATCAGACGGACATCTTTAGCAAATTCCACGGGGTTCTCGTAGTTGCCAGCGGTCAGCGTCTCCGACACCGTCCCCAGGTCCATGGGGGTGTCAATGATGTCTCTGTAGTCCTGAACAAACACATTGACTCAGCGAAACGTGCAGAAATAAACAATGTTTACACAGAATCTTTATTTGGGGGATGTGAAGAACATAGTGTGAGGGTAGTGCGTGTGTGAGGTTAGCGAGTGTGAGGGTAGTGCGTGTGAGGGTAGTGCGTGTGAGGGTAGTGCGTGTGAGGTTACAGAGTGTGAGGGTAGTGCGTGTGTGAGGTTAGCGAGTGTGAGGGTAGTGCATGTGTGAGGTTAGCGAGTGTGAGGGTAGTGCGTGTGAGGTTACAGAGTGTGAGGGTAGTGCGTGTGAGGGTAGTGTGTGTGAGGTTACAGAGTGAGGGTAGTGCGTGTGAGGGTAGTGCGTGTGAGGGTAGTGCGTGTGAGGGTAGTGCGTGTGAGGTTACAGAGTGTGAGGGTAGTGCGTGTGAGGTTAGAGTGTGAGGGTAGTGCGTGTGAGGTTACAGAGTGTGAGGGTAGTGTGTGTGAGGGTAGAGCGTGTGAGGGTAGTGTGTGTGAGGGTAGTGCGTGTGAGGGTAGTGCGTGTGAGGTTACAGAGTGTGAGGGTAGTGCGTGTGAGGTTACAGAGTGTGAGGGTAGTGCGTGTGAGGGTAGTGCGTGTGAGGGTAGTGCGTGTGAGGTTACAGAGTGTGAGGGTAGTGCGTGTGAGGGTAGTGCGTGTGAGGGTAGTGCGTGTGAGGTTACAGAGTGTGAGGGTAGTGTGTGTGAGGGTAGTGCGTGTGAGGTTACAGAGTGTGAGGGTAGTGCGTGTGAGGTTACAGAGTGTGAGGGTAGTGCGTGTGAGGTTACTGTGTGTGAGGGTAGTGCATGTGAGGGTAGAGTCCTGCACCGGGTCGGGTACCCGCGGGTACGGGCAAATAGATGCTGAAACGGGTGGGTTTTACACATACCGAAATTTTACGGGTGGGTATGCGGGCGGGTAAGTTAAAATACGGGTGGGTATGCGGGCGGCTAAGTTAAATAAGTGGTCATTTTTAGTAGGCTTTTATTTGCTACGTAATGAACATAGTGTTACATTTTGCCTGATTAGCGCCTCCCGATGGTGGTGGCGAAGCTCAGGGGAGCTTACTTATACCGTAGCTCCGTTGGCCAGAGCGGGCTGAACTTTACTCTTCACCCGTTCTGGGGTAATACCCAAACTTCGGTTCTTTTCCAGCGGAAACATGAGCAGAGGCTGGTTATAACGCAGTACCGGGCATTTATTGTAGCTTGCTTGGTGGTTACAAAGCAAATGGGTGGCCGTGCTAGAACAAGGAAAAATGATGAGAGAGAACTTGGCGTTTAGGATTTGTGATCCAAGAGTACAGAACGCAGCTCAAACCTGGGACTGTGGACGATATACTGTTCCTGCACAGTAACCTAGGATAGATTTGTGAACCTATGCGATTTTATTTAGTTGTTATACTGACATTTGTTCCCTCTCGTTTTGTGGTTGCTAATTTTAGATAGGAATAGCCTACTGTTCCTGCACAGCAACCTTATATTTTATTTTGTGTTGTACTGACGTTTTTTCAGAGGCGCATTGAAAAATAAAGTGCTCTATAGGAATACTTTCGATTTGTGTGATTTTTCACGGGCACGGGTGGGTAACGGGTAGAATATTACGGGTCCGGGCGGGTACGGATTTAACTTTGAAATAGCCATGGGTTCGCGGGTGGGTGGGTGCTGTACTCTGCGGATATGGGTGGGTACGGGTCTCAAAAATCGGACCCGTGCAGGACTCTATGTGAGGGTAGTGCGTGTGAGGGTAGTGCGTGTGAGGTTACCGAGTGTGAGGGTAGTGTGTGTGAGGTTACCGAGTGTGAGGTCACCAAATGTGAGGGTAGTGTGTGTGAGGGTAGTGTGTGTGAGGGTAGTGCGTGTGAGGGTACAAAGTGTGAGGGTAGTGTGTGTGAGGGTAGTGTGTGTGAGGTTACAGAGTGTGAGGGTAGTGTGTGTGAGGGTAGTGTGTGTGAGGGTAGTGTGTGTGAGGGTAGTGCGTGTGAGGGTAGTGCGTGTGAGGGTAGTGCGTGTGAGGTTACAGAGTGTGAGGGTAGTGTGTGAGGTTACCGAGTGTGAGGGTAGTGTGTGAGGTTACCGAGTGTGAGGTTACCGAGTGTGAGGGTAGAGCGTGTGAGGGTAGTGCGTGTGAGGGTAGTGCGTGTGAGGGTAGTGCGTGTGAGGTTACCGAGTGTGAGGGTAGTGCGTGTGAGGTTACCGAGTGTGAGGGTAGTGCGTGTGAGGTTACAGAGTGTGAGGGTAGTGTGTGTGAGGTTACAGAATATGAGGTTAGTACGTGTGAGGTTACCGAGTGTGAGGTTAGTGCGTGTGAGGTTACTGAGAGTGAGGGCAGTGCGTTTGCAGTAGTTACAGGGTATGTGAAGAGGTCCACAGGCTGTCTGAAGGGCTCCGAGTCAGGGCTGGCCAGCATCCGCCTGACCAGATCTCTGCACTGGCCCAACCACGCCCGCACATCCATAGCTACGCCTCGCTTCTGAAAGAGCCAATCACAGAAAACAACACAGAACTGGGGTTAGGATTGGGTACGAAGCACAAGCAGGCAGGTATAATACTTTGGTAGTATGGTCAGGTAGGAGTGGTAGCATGGTCAGGTAAGGGTGGTAGTATGTTGGGGTGGTATTAGGGGTGTGACGAGATCTCGTGACACGAGATCTCGCGAGATGTAACTCAGCTATATTTCTCATCGCGTTAAAAATCTGTCTCGCGGGATTTGTGATCCAGCAAGCAGCCAGAATGACGTTGGAAAATATAACCAGAGTTACGACTTTTTTTTTTATTTTGCGCAGTGCGCGGAGGAGCAGAGGCAGCACAGTGGAGTGTAGTGGAGCATTGTTGTGGTGTTGTGGAGTGTAGTGGAGTGTTGTGTACGATAAGCTGAGGCAGCGTAGCCTCCACCATAGCCATCTCTGCAACACGATCGGTCTTTCTCACGCTGTACGCACGAGAACATTGTTAGTTTTTTTCTTTACTGTATTTACGATTTAGCATATCTAAATCTAGGGTCACGCTTAACGACACCACTGTAATATTGTTTGCGATTGAAAAAAGGAGAAATTAAATTTTATTTTATTTTAACTTATGAAATTTTATTTTAATTTCAATTTGTAGAGGAAGAAGTTTATTAAAAGTTCATGCTTACATCATGCATGTTAAGAGTTATAATTAGGGGTGGGACGCGATTAAAAAAATTAATCGAATTAATCGGAAGCTTTGTAATTAATTAATCGAAATTAATCGCATTTTAATCGCATTTCAGTATTTAACATGAGAAATATTAATTTAAGTTTGAATGATGAATGAATCAATGAACATAATCATAAACTTCAACATCTTGTTTATTTTTCCACCAGTCTACTACACAGACCAATATATGTGTAGTGTACAGAAAACAGTTCAGAACATTGGAAATTCTGATCAAAAATGTTGTTTAATTTTGGGAGTTTTGCTCAGGACATTGGAAGAATTGAAGTAAATCAGAAGATGTTTTTTAATAGCATTTTAGCAATTTCTTTAATTTCCCAGGCCTCTGCCACAGGCATCTCCATAGTGCCTAGAAGTGGTCTTCTGCATGCTCAAAGCAAATGACTGGATCTTCATCACAGTGGCGGTTCTGAGGGGGGGCCAGCAGGGGCCAGTGCCCCCGCAAAAGTGAGTCAGGACCCCCCAGTGGCCCCCCCTCCAAACGAAGATTATACAGTAATTATTAAAATTGTGATATCGCGCCGACGCGAAAGGTGGAACTAATGCGCGTGGCTCAACATTTTAGTCGGATCATTTAGTGCGTTGCACCACTGAATCCGGAACTGGCTTGTAGATTTACCGCGAATAAACGAGCGCGAGTTTTCCATCCACCCAACGAGAAGCAGACGGAAGCAAGAAACGATTACCAGGACAAACTTTGAATTGTTACAAGGTAAGATTTCTGTTCAAGAAATGTTGTTGGCCAGGCGTTAATGTCAGCTTGTGTTGATTGCATGCTTCTAGCTAACGTTAGTTAACATTACCACAACACAAAACCAAGCAAGCCCGCAACAGTAGCCTATTATTATAGTTAAATGTTACTTATATTCTGGGTTGCCGAAGTTTTGTGTGTTCATTACGAAGTGTTGTGTGTTCATTACATTACTCTTCATTACTTTGCTTTTTGTCCATAGTTCAAAATGAAGAGAAAAAAGGACATTACGTCCTATTTCTGTACCAAAAAGATGAATTACAATGAGGCAGACATTGAGACAGAGCCAGATGGTGTTAGAGCTGAAGAGAAGCAAGTCGAGAGCACCACAGAGAGCGAGCAGGTCTTTGGAGACACCGGTGTTCAGAGAGAGGGCACAGAGCAGGAAAGAGAGACAGATGAAAATCCTGAGAGTGAGGAAGCTGAGAGTGAGATACAAGCAGAGTGTGAGACACAGACAGAGAATATATGTGCATCCACAAGCACTGGACCATCAGGTTTGTGATGCTGAAGAAAACACTTGCTTGCTTAGTGTGATGCATACAAAACGTCTATCTTAAGCTAATTTGCAGTCTTAGTCCCTGGTCAGGCTTTAGAATACAATGAAAGAATGTACTGAATACAATTAATTAATACAATTAATAAGTAGCATTAATAAATAAATACAGTGATGCAATTTAGACGTGTGTGTGCATTTGAGCAGTGTCAGTGTAATTGCAGTTTATATGACGTGTCCATGCAGAATATATGTTTATTTACATATATTTGGTTTGTCTGTCTCCACAGACATCAGCAAATGTAAAGAAGACCCACCGATGCAGCCAGACCTAAAGTTGTTTCCCAGGACCTTGATGGGAGACAGGAGGAGGAGCTTCAAGTCAGCCTGGTACCACATCCACCCATGGCTTGAATATTCACAACATTTGGACTCTGCGTATTGTTATGCTTGCAGACATTTTAGCCCTCCCAATAGCCCAGACACAGTCTTTGACTCGCCGGTTGGTTTCAAAAACTGGAAGAAAGCAACTTACAAAGAGGCGGGGTTTGCATTACATGCAAGGTCTGAGCGGCACAAACAAGCCATGGTTACATGGAGGGATTATCAGAAAGCTGCAGCAGCTAATGCAACACTGGTCAATGTTTTAAACAAGGAGCACAATAGACAGGTCAAAGAAAATCGAGAATACATAAAAACAATCGGGGAAGTGCTGTTACTTACTGCTACTCAAAACATTGCTCAAAGAGGTCATAATGAGTCTGCAGAGTCGGGTAATAAAGGGAACTTCAAGGCAATTCTAGACATAATTGCTAACCACAACAAATCTGTTAAAAAAAGGTTGGCTTCCAACCATAATGCAAAGTATACAAGCAAAATCATTCAGAATGAGGTTCTGGATTGTTTAGCAGACATGGTTCGAACGGAAATTACAGAAGAAGTGAAAAACAGTGAAGTCTTCAGCATCGTGGCAGACGAAACAAAAGATGTAAAGAAAAAGGAACAGATCTCTCTCGTACTAAGGTACTACTACAATGGAGCTATCCAGGAAAGTTTTCTCCATTTTGAATCCACAGAAAAGCTCGATGCAGCAGGCCTTAGTGATAAAATAATCCACATACTGGAAAATCATGGTCTTGAGTACAAAAAGAACCTTGTAGGCCAAGCTTATGATGGGGCTTCTGTCATGAGCGGTAAGCATTCTGGGGTACAGGCGAGGATCAAAGAGGAAGCAAAATATGCTTTTTACTTCCATTGTACTGCCCACTGTCTAAATCTAGTTTTAGTAGATACAGTCAAAGCTCTCCCGGAGGTAGAGGAGTTCTTCTACTTATTAGAAAAGCTATATGTGTTCACATCTGGATCAGCTGTCCATCCTAAATGGCTAGCTATACAAAAAGAGATGTATGAAGGTGCACCAAGAGAGCTCCAGCGTTTAAGTGACACTCGTTGGGCATGCCGATTTATAGCTCTGCGTAACATCATGGACAGACTGCCTGCCCTTAAGCGACTACTGCAAGAGATAGCCCAAGAACGTAATGGGGAAAGATCTGTTGACGCACGAGGTCTGCTGGCACAGATAGATCTTGAATTCGTAGTGCATCTTGTTACACTCCGTAAAGTGTTTGGAGAAACAAAACTTCTCTCCGATATGCTACAGTCTTCAACACTTGACATTTCAAAAGCTGTAGATTTAGTTGAAGCTTTAGTTCAGACATTGAATGATTTCAGGCAGGAGTCATTTTTTGATGATGTGTGGGTTGAAGTGTTGAATGTTTTGGGGCAGTGTGATCCAGCACCACCAGCTGCAAAAAGACTAAAAGCACTAAGCTCTAAACTCAGCGAGCACTGTGTACTGACCACTGTTGGGCAGAGAGAGTCAGAGCGAGACAAAGACGGGTTTCGTACAAACTTTTTCTTGCCCATCATCGATCTAATGCTCAGTGAGCTTGAAAGACGATTTTCTAGAAGAAATTGTGACATAATGAATAGCATCCAGGCTCTAAATCCCCAAAAAGATGCATTCTTGAAAGAGACAAATCTGTTTTCATTTGCTCAATTATATGATTCAAATATTGATGACCTGGGCCATGAACTGCATCAGTTCAGAAGGATATTAGACAGGAAAATAAAGACTGGGATGCAGAGACCCTCCAGTACAGTAGAGCTAGTACAGTTCATTGAGCCATATAAAGAAGTGTTTTTTGAGCTCTACAGACTTTGTAAAATAGCAGTTGCGATCCCAGTGAGTACTGCGTCTTGTGAACGGAGTTTTTCTACATTAAAGCTTGTGAAAACATACCTCAGATCCACTATGAACGACGAGAGATTAAGCAATTTAGGTGTACTGAGCATTGAGTCTAAGAGGGCAAAGGCATTGAGTCTTGACTTGTTTGTTGATCGGTTTGCCAGAAATCACCAAAACCGCAGAATACAGTTGCTATAATAGTAGGGCAGCCAATGTGTATAATTTTGGACTGAGAAACTGTTATTTTCATTGTCATTTCATCTGCTGATTATTTTCTCCAGTCAATACAGTCTGTAAAGTGTTTTTTTTTTTTTTTTTTGTCTCAAATGTGATATTTTGAGCCATTCACTTTGGCTACAATTGTTACTGGTTAGTTTTATAAAAATAAACCAAATAAGATTTCGAATCCTTGTCTTTTTTGCCCTGGGTTGAATGTGCCCCTCTGACCAAAGCCCTGGCCCCAGCCAGGCCCCCTCAGTAAAACTGGTCTAGAACCGCCCCTGCTTCATCATCTATAGATTCATCATCTATATGAGCTGTCACACCAAGATAATTCTTGTTGCTAACAGAGGTCCAGTGATCCCCAGTCAGAGCCACATTTGTGGCGCTCTTCACAATAACCTGTTTTACTTCCTATTCCTCATCATACAGCTGCTGGATTTTCTTCGACATTGTCTTTCTGGGGTGAGTTTCCTTAAACGTTCTTAGCGCCAAGTACTTCGTTACCTCATTCTTACGTACGAGGTTAAGAAGTACTTGGCGCTAAGAACGTTTTGGGAAACTCACCCCTGGACGGTAGTTCGTAACTTGCATCAGTTGACGCAATGTGCAGCGCTTCTTGTAAGTCTTTATCTTCGACCACTGAGAGCGGACAACACAAATAATGTGACGCATCATGTATAAACGCGTGCGGAGTCGCGCGCTACGGCCACTCGCGAAAGTTTAATCCAGTCTTAATGGTCCAATGAAGGTAATTTAAAAACCAGGACATTTCCTCACAGGATATGAATTACGGACGTTTGGTCACCCTATCGTATTAGGAATACATTTAGCAGCTAAGTTATCATTACTGACCTGCGCATTAAGCTGGGCGTACACTGTGCTATTTTTGGCCCATTTTCAGCCGATTTTTCACTCGTTTCGGCTCAATCGCGTGTCGTGCATCGTATAGTTTACACAGGTAAACGAGGAACGATTCACACCTCACGACCAACTCCCGATCAGAAATCGCAGCGTCGCAAGAACATCAAACATGTGTGAAATTCAAATCGCTCCTCGTGAGAGTATCGCACTGTTGAAGCAGCTCCACGAGCCGACTCTCCCTGCGATTTAGTCGTACAGTTTGAGCTGGAGCTGAGTACACGATTTAAAATATCGTACAGTGTACGCCCAGCTTTAGCCGCAACATGTTTTGCGTTGAGGTGGTAACGAAGGGTGGAAGTGCTCCTGTGATAAGCGAACTCCTTCATACATAAAGTGTAAATAACACTATTTGTGTTTGTACTTCCATCTGGAAGTTTCTTATATTTAAATTTCCCATCCACCAGCATAGCCTCTTCAGTTATCTCCATCATGATCTTATTGTGCGTCCATATAATCTGTATGTCTGGAACTCGTGCACTGAGAAACATTCCACGGTGCAAAAGTGTCTCGTCCGTTAAATGCGTTAAAATGCGTTAATTTTTTTTAGTGCGTTAATTTTCCTGTAATTAATTAATCGAAATTAACGCGTTAAAGTCCCACCATTAGTTATAATAAAACATTTCAAAATGCATGTGCAACTCAGTTAAATAAGTTGTCCAGTCGTATAATTTGTCATTTTAGTGTTCTTAAAATCTCATCTCGTCCAATATTGTGTATCGTCTCGTAGGGGTGGTGGTACGTAGGGGTGGTGGTACGTAGGGGTGGTGGTACGTAGGGGTGGTGGTACGTAGGGGTGGTATGTATGGGTGGTAATATGGTCAAGTCCAAACTCACCTTCTGTCCAGTAGAAGTACCTGGTGTGTCAGAGTCAATATCAACATCCTCCTAATAGCAAACAAACACATTACTAAAGTCAGCTCATACAAACACTAACCACGACAAATACACTCATACAAACGCACACCCCCCACCCACACACAACCCCCCCCACACACACACGCCCCCCACACCCACACACACTCACCTCCTCTTCAGCAGGGCTGCATAATTCTGCCTTAACCTTGTTGTACAGCTCGAAGATGTCAGTACAGCTTTGATCCCTGCATCGACATACATAGTGACTTGTTTATTCATCAGTGTGTGTGTGTGTGTGTGTGAGAGAGAGAGAGAGTACAGGTGTGTGTGTGTGTGTGTGTAATAATTACCCAATGAAGCGCAGCAGAATGTCAGTGACTGTTTTGGCCGATGTAACGATGGGACTCTGAGGTTCGTTAAATGTTCGTGCGTT
>NW_027506901.1:322500-347500 GCF_052324685.1 Brachyhypopomus gauderio
ATTTAAGTGCACATCCACACCTGCAAAAGATCAGCTGGTCTCAGGAACATACTTCCTCACAGCACAAGGACAATCACAACCTGTACCATAAAGTGCCACGCATTTAACGTCGGGTGTACCAACAAGTACACACCGCGTCAAAACCAAGAGAGTAGTAGACCAAAGTGCAGACAAAACGCAAAGAGCAAAATCTGTACGTGCGTCCCCACACACACACACACACACACACACACACACACACGCAGCAAAACCAATCACACGAGACGCAGAATAAACTCAACGCGTAGAAAATAAACTCGACCGCAAAACACATGGGAGAAAATGCTACAGAAAACACGCAAACTTAGGACGCCAGGGGAAGTAACTGGCAGCAGGCAGAATGCTGCAACGAAACAAAAACCCTTCCCAAAATAAATGAAGAACGGATAGGAAGAGAAAGCAGGGGGAAAACTTGAGGTAGGATAGTAAGCAGTGCAGGAGATAGTTACTCGAATAAGTAGTAGAAAAGCAAGAGAGATAAGAGGGATGAGAGAGAGCATAAGGTGGCGAGACACCTAAACACAAGAAACGCAACCAGAGATCACAGAGCAAGGGCTGAGGACGTGAAGGCAAGCCAAAACTATTCAGCAGTAGGGCTGCCATGATAAGTCGACTAGTCACGATTATGTCGACTATTAAAATAGTCGATGACTAATTTAAATAGTCGATGCGTATATTTTTTCTCTCTTCAAACTGCTGCGTCTACCTTTCTGTCATTGATGCACATGCGCAGTAGTGGAAACCGGGGTAGATAGTGGACGACATCCCAGGACGTTATACAATAATGGCTACCCGTCTACAGAAGTCAAAAGTGTGGAATCATTTTCCGTAGCCGGGTTCCGAAACGCGTGTGTAGTATCTACAAGGCTGAACTTGCCTTCCACGGCAGCACAACCGCGATGTACGAGCACCTGAAGCATGTTGTGGCTAATTGTGCCAGTGAGACCAAAACTTTATTTTTGTGAATAATTCCTTAGTTTCAGGTACCTACCAAATTTGATTTAAATTAGGTAGTTTGATTAAAAAGTTTGATGCCAGAGACAAATGAAAGAAAAAAACCTAATTTTTTTTTTTATTAATGTATTTATTTTTGTGTTGTTTAAGCCAGTGCCTTATCCTTATTTTAATAATTGTTTGTTGGAACAAGCTGCATATTTCATTAAAGGTTTAATAAACTATGATCTTTTTGTTAAAACTTGTAAATCCTGTAAAGCTGTGTTGTGAAAAGCGCTATACAAATATATTTGATTTGATCTTAATTTATTTTTAAATAAATTTTTTTAATAAAAATATTATTTTAAATAATTTTAAATATTTTTAAATAAATTTTTTTTTTTACTTTATTTTTAGTTAGCATATAGCTGAAATCTAATGATGGTTATATAATAGCAGTTGCATTCTAGTGCGATAAGCTGTATGTTTTAAGATAAAATAAGATAGCCTTTTATTATCCCACATGGGGAAATTGTGGTGTTACAGCAGCTTAGAGAGCATACAAAAAGGAGTTAAACTTCGCAGTTTAAAGAATATTGCTCAAGTTCCGATAAATTATAATGGGTTACGAAAAAAGAAAATTGTGTACATTATTTACAAATTACAGTCCTCTATTTATGATTTGGGGCAGTGCTGGTTATATACGGGCAGTGCTGGTATATTTTATATTAAATTAACGTACAATCCGATTAGTCGACTAATCACAAAAAATTATTGGCGATAAGTCGACTATAAAAATAATTGTTTGTGGCAGCCCTATTCAGCAGTGATCAGTTTCACTAAGCTTCCTTAAGGAGCCATAGAGACTGCTTAAACGTATCACTGGTGATTGCGCCTGGAGAGTCTAGGACTGACTCGGGTGCCTCTAGTGTTGTTAGGAGGAGTGGCAGCCGAGCCAGCCCTGACAACACAATTGACTTTCAGTTCTGGGACTCAGAAGTTTAAATTTCTGCCCGCATTAAATTTTTTCACCATCAATATTTTTTACTCAGTAACGTGAGCAGGTTCAAATGTAGCGAAGTAAAACTACTTAGGTCAAAATTTACTCGAGTAATAGTAAAAATGACGTATTTCAAAAACTACAAATTACTCATAAAAAGTACTCAATTACAGTAAGGTGATTAAATGTAATTTGTTACTTTCCACCCCTGGTGTGTTGTGATGTGTGTGTGTGTTGTGATGTGTGTGTACTTTAAACTGAAGGAGTCTCCAGTCATCTTCCCTGAGAGCGGGTCCAGGAAGGCAAGTTTGAGGCAGCAGAGAGTAGGAGGGCCAACCTCATACTTTATCCCCACGACCTTCACACACTCCTGATCCTGCACACACACACACACACACACACACACACACACACACACACACACACACACACACACACACACACACACACACACAAAATGAACCTGTACATACACACACACCAACAGGGCCCACCTCATACTTTATCCCCACGACCTTCACACACTCCTGATCCTGCACACACACACACACACACACACACACACACACACACACATACACACACACACAATGAACCTGTACATACACACACACCAACAGGGCCCACCTCATACTTTATCCCCACGACCTTCACACACTCCTGATCCTGCGCACACGCACACACACACACACACACACACACACACACACACACACACACACACACAAAATGAACCTGTACATACACACACACCAACAGGGCCCACCTCATATTTTATCCCCACTAACTTCACACACTCCTGATCCTGCACACACACACACACAATGAACCTGTACATACACACACACCAACAGGGCCCACCTCATACTTTATCCCCACTAACTTCACACACTCCTGATCCTGCACACACACGCTAACAATGAACCTGTACATACACACACACCAACAGGGCCCACCTCATACTTTATCCCCACTAACTTCACACACTCCTGATCCTGCACACACACACACACACACACACACACACACACACACACACACACACACAAAGAACCTGTACATACACACACACCAACAGGGCCCACCTCATATTTTATCCCCACTAACTTCACACACTCCTGATCCTGCACACACACACACACACACACACACACAATGAACCTGTACATACACACACACCAACAGGGCCCACCTCATACTTTATCCCCACTAACTTCACACACTCCTGATCCTGCACACACACACACGCTAACAATGAACCTGTACATACACACACACCAACAGGGCCCACCTCATATTTTATCCCCACTAACTTCACACACTCCTGATCCTGCACACACACACACACACACACATACACACACACAATGAACCTGTACATACACACACACCAACAGGGCCCACCTCATATTTTATCCCCACTAACTTCACACACTCCTGATCCTGCACACACACACACACACACAATGAACCTGTACATACACACACACCAACAGGGCCCACCTCATACTTTATCCCCACTAACTTCACACACTCCTGATCCTGCACACACACACACACGCTAACAATGAACCTGTACATACACACACACCAACAGGGCCCACCTCATACTTTATCCCCACTAACTTCACACACTCCTGATCCTGCACACACACACACGCTAACAATGAACCTGTACATACACACGCCAACATATTAATGCTTAACTTTATACGGATTCTGAGTGTATCGTCATGCCATAACCTTGCACACGCGTGTGTGTGTGTGTGTGTTACCCTGAGGTTCAGCCTGTTCCAGGGCTGTTTCTGAGGGTTGATGCTGTAGACTTTGGCACGACGAACGGCCCGGACATAAGCCTGATGACCCTGCCGGAAATAAATGAGCTAGAAAGAGAGAGAGAGAGAGAACTAACAGTTTGGTCTGTACTCATGAACCTAAACCAGTCAACAGCTTTTACACCTGAACATTGTTATTTAGAGTCTTAGTGGCTAGTGTGTGAACCTCACCTGAAGGAAGTTCATGTTAGTGTGTGTGTGTGTGTGTGTGTGTTAGTGTGGAGTCCGTTTCAGGTACTAGAGGTTGTGTTTGACTGGCCTATAGCGACGCGTGTGTGTGTGTGTTACCTCATCCCCCATCTGAGGTAGGAAAGGAGATCTTCTGGGAGTGGTCTCCATTATCCAAGGTGGAGGGAGCCATTCTCCAAGTTCACCAGCAGGAACACTCTACACACACACACACACACACACACACACACACACACACACACACACACACACACACACACACACACACACACACACACACACACACACACACACACACACACACACACACACACACACACACACACACACACACAAATATGGAGGGTCGGTGGCAGTGCATGTGCTTGGCCTGCTGGTTAATATGCGTGGGCGTGGCCTGCTGGTTAATATGCATGGGCGTGGCCTGCTGGTTAATATGCGTGGGCGTGGCCTGCTGGTTAATATGCGTGGGCGTGGCCTGCTGGTTAATATGCGTGGGCGTGGCCTGCTGGGTCAAGCACACTTACTTTCTGTTTTGTTTGTTTGGGCTTCTTCTTCTTCTCCTGCTCTTTCCTCTGTCGCCCCTCCCCCTCACGTTGCTCCTCCCCCTCGTCCTCAGAGCTGCTGCTCTGGGCCACACGAGTCGGCCTTCTGATTGGCCGTTTTGGGGGCTGCAGGTTAATACCCGCATCAGCCGTCCAATCCGAATACTCGCTGGAAGAATCACTGAAGATATAAGGAAAACTGATTATTTGAATAAATGTATTTTATAGTTATTATACTCTTATTACATTTAAATATTTATGACACTGTTCTCACTGCACATCTAAAATGCTAATAGGGAGATCTCGTGTGATTGGCATTGCACTGATGCATAAGGTGTGACTTCAGTTTGTGGACAGGACATGAATTGTGATGTCAGCTGGTGGGTGGGGCATTAATTATGATGTCAGCTGGTGGGCGGACCTGGAGCTGCTGGCATTTTCCCACTGAGCCTCCCCATCAGATGAGACATCACTGTTCTCATTCTGGTCCTCCTCCTGCTACACACACACACACAAATTTTTCATGGTAAGATCAAAAACACGATGCTGTCACGTGAGAAGCCGACAGAGAGCAGACAGCTTGGCCCTAAGGTTGGGGGTCATGGGTCAGGGTCGAGGAGTCTCACCTCTGCATCGCTGTCCGACTCCCCCATGCTGTCAGTGCGCGTGCGAGAGAGGGCGTGTCCAGAGCGTCGGCGTTCATGGGCGGAGCGAGTGTGGTAGGCGTGTCTCTTCTGTTGCTGCCTCCTCTGGGGTCTTCGCAGGGAGCGGAGTGCCACGCCCACTGGCTCCGCCTAGAGGAGGAGTCAGGACAGAGTGAAAGAAACGACTTTTAGAACACATAAGGACCAAGTGTGTGATTGAGTGTGAGTGTGAGATTGTGTGTGTGTGTGTGTGTGATTGAGTGTGAGTGTGAGATTGTGTGTGTGTGTGTGTGTGTGCGTTTGAAACTTACTCGAGTAGCATTAACAGGTTTCCTCCTCCTCTCTGTATTGTAGAGTGAACGTTCCAGTTCACTTTTGGCTAGTCGACTCTCCTCCATAACCCTACACACACACACACACACACAAAAAATACTTTTTCCCTCAAAGTCCAATTCTACAGAGTTCTATTGAGACTCAGAGGGGCACTTGTGGAGTCTCAAATGTGCAGGTGTTACTACGGTGGGGGGGTGTTAATTCTGTACAGCACTTTGAGTTGTGTTCATATTGGGTTGTGTGTGCAGTACCTGGACACGCCCAGCTGGAGTTCGTTGACCACCACACGGCGGCTCCAGGCCAGCAGGTCTCTCTCCGTGGCCATCTGACTGCGGGGGGCGTTGTGGTGCATCTGCCTGACCCCCTCCACCTGCCCGCTGCGCCGCAGGCCCACATTAGGGGGCGACAGAGGGCCTCCTTGTGCTTCACCACCTGAAGAACAACACACCACAAGCACCTTAAAGCACGTCACCACGTACAAACACTCACCACGCCACCATGGTAAACGAGAAGCTACTTTGTATTAGCTGTTATTGAACTGTAACAATCTGAACCCTTTTTAGAGGTTATAAACACGACCGTTTTACTGCTGTCTGGTGAAAATCAGCAGATCTCTGACCCACACGCCACACGTCTAGTCTTCTGTTCTCCTGGAGTGGACCAGGCTGGTTTCTGTGGTGATGGTCTCACCTGCAGGCTGGTTTCTGTGGTGAGGGTCTCACCTGTAGGCTGGTTTCCTGAGTTCAGTCTCTCGTCCTGCTGATGCTGGAGTTGTCTGATCAGACTGTCCAAGGGACTTTCTTCCTGACCCTCATCCACGGTCTGCTGGCCAATCACCTGCTCAACAACCTCTCCATCGCCTAGGTGACAGGGAGTTCACAGTTACACACCCATAAATACCATGTTTTACAATAAATAGTTTTGAAGCATTATTGTTAAACTGCATCAGTAATTAGACTTCAATGTTGACATTAGACATGGCTAATCGCACTAATGTTAGCCAGACAGTTAAGAGTAGCTATGACTTTAGTATGGAGACTGATCACGCTGCCTCCATCTGGACTGTCAAACAGCACTAGCCACCATCTGCTTGGAGAGGTCAAGTTCAAATACCACATCAAAATGTTTCATACAGCACAGCTCTGAAGAGACAGGGCTAGTCATGCAGTGTTGAGAACAGAGCACCAGAGTAACCCAGCCATAAACCAGGCACTGAACAACACACGGCCTACGTTACGTCCACCTAGCTGCTAAATGCTTCTGACCGCTAGCGAAGCCATCTGACTGTAGCATCTCCGACTGTAACATACGCTGACTGGAGCATACGATGACTAGCATCTCTGAGTGTAGCATACGCTGCTACGTTCCGTGAGCTCGTTAGGCGAGTGTTCCGTGAGCTCGTTAGGCGAGTGTTCCGTGAGCTCGTTAGGCGAGTGTTCCGTGAGCTCGTTAGGCTAGCGGTCTGTGAGCTCGTTAGGCTAGCGTACCGTTAGCCATGTAGCCGAGCTGAGGTACGAGCTGCTCCTCTTTGCAGTTCTCTCTACCGGGCACCAGGCGCTGGAAGCGTGGGGGGTGGGGGTTCCCGTCCACATCCACCAGGAAGGGTGGAGGCATGAGGTGGGGCGCCTGCTGCGTCTGCTCATCCAGGACGTAGTTGTTGGAGTCCCGGATCAACGGACGGAAATCCGTATGGAAGAACATCTGGTCAGGAATCTACACGGTGGAAATGTACGTTCAGATTGTTAACTCCTGATCAAGACTGATGACACGCTCACACACACACACACACACACACACACACACACACACACACCTTCTCATAGGACTGACTGCAGCCAAAGCCGAAGATGAGGAGATGGCCGTGAGAGTCTGTGCAGGCGAAGTGTTGACCATCAGCAGAGAACTTGCAATCAAACACAGCACCATGACCCTGTCCCTCAATCTGAGAGAGAGAGAGAGAGAGAGAGAGAGAGAGAGAGAGAGAGAGAGAGAGAGAGAGAGAGAGAGAGAGGGGTACCAGCCAGTTATAAAACTTTATGGTGTGTATTGTGTTAGTGCGCAGTACAGTTGCAAATACTGGAGCAGTCTGCATGGATAGTGCTGGCCATGTTTGTATGTACAGAGAAGCAGGATTCTGTAAACACTAATAATGACGTCTGTAATGACGTCGTCTGCTCTGGAGAAGACTGCTCACCATGTTGAAGAAGTTTCGTATCTTGGTTCCTTTGGTGAGGTCCCAGATGTAGATGTTTCCATCATGACCAGCAGACAACATGATGCGTCTGTCAAAGGGGTGGGGCTCCAGTACAAAGACCTCATCATCATGACCCTGCAGCCAATCAGAACCAACGCTCAACACGTCATTTCTTACAGCCACTGAGACAGCTAAACCTACATGTGTATCACACACACACACACACACACACACTCACCGAGAGCACATGCAGTAACTGCCCATTTGTGGAGTTCCAAACTTTGAGGAGAAAGTTGGACACAGCAGTGATGACTGTTCGGTCGCTACGGTCCCATGCTACCATGGTTACCACCAGCTTGGTCGACTTGTCCTCCGTTGATGGCACTGCACTCCTATAACACACACACACACACATATATGCACGTAAACACACACAAACAGGCACATGCAGACACAACCACTTACACATATACATACACAGATGCTGAAAAACACACTAGCAGACACACACACACACACACTCACCCGGGCAGTCGGGCAGTCATGTCCAGCGTGATGGTCTTCCATTCCTGCTGCTGGTAGTGCCAGATACGAGCTGTTCCATCACGACTTCCACTCACAAACCGCAGACTACAACACAGTTAGACAGACCCATGAGCCCCGAGCTCAGACTACAACACAGTTAGACAGACCCACGAGCCCCGAGCTCAGACTACAACACAGTTAGACAGACCCACGAGCCCCGAGCTCAGACTACAACACAGTTAGACAGACCCACGAGCCCCGAGCTCAGACTACAACACAGTTAGACAGACCCATGAGCCCCGAGCTCAGACTACAACACAGTTAGACAGACCCATGAGCCCCGAGCTCAGACTACAACACAGTTAGACAGACCCACGAGCCCCGAGCTCAGACTACAACACAGTTAGACAGACCCATGAGCCCCGAGCTCAGACTACAACACAGTTAGACAGACCCACGAGCCCCGAGCTCAGACTACAACACAGTTAGACAGACCCACGAGCCCCGAGCTCAGACTACAACACAGTTAGACAGACCCACGAGCCCCGAGCTCAGACTACAACACAGTTAGACAGACCCACGAGCCCCGAGCTCAGACTACAACACAGTTAGACAGACCCACGAGCCCCGAGCTCAGACTACAACACAGTTAGACAGACCCATGAGCCCCCCGCTCTGACTACAGCACAGTTAGACAGACCCACGAGCCCCGAGCTCAGACTACAACACAGTTAGACAGACCCACGAGCCCCGAGCTCAGACTACAACACAGTTAGACAGACCCACGAGCCCCGAGCTCAGACTACAACACAGTTAGACAGACCCATGAGCCCCGAGCTCAGACTACAACACAGTTAGACAGACCCATGAGCCCCGAGCTCAGACTACAACACAGTTAGACAGACCCATGAGCCCCGAGCTCAGACTACAACACAGTTAGACAGACCCATGAGCCCTGAGCAGCCTTGATTTCCGAGGAACGTCCAGACACACGGGCTGCGGGACCCTAACCCACTGGCTTTCAGGTCTCCCGATGGCAGCAGTCACACTACAGCACAAAGGAGAACCTGACCAATCAGGATGTAGCAGAAAAGACTCACCTGTCACTGTGGTGGCAAAACTGCACTGCAATGACCTTATCCTAGAAACAAGACAGAAGATAAAGGACAATGAACATCAAACAACTACCCCCCCCTCACACACACACTCACTAACACACACACTCACCCCATGTGCATCGAGCTCCGACATTTTCAGAGGGGTCTCCCCACCCAGGTAATACACCCTGATTACATGATCTGTCCCTCCAGTGGCCAGAAACAGCCCACCTAAGGCAAAAGGTCACGGGGGTCATAGTTCAGTCATGTCAATCAAAGATTCCATTGTTAGATCACACTAAATGCAGTGAGACACTTCATATTGGTCCTGTATTCTTACAAAATCATGCATACGGAACTGAACTGTGTGTGTGTGTGTGTGTGTGAGATCTCACCAGTACTGAAGGAACAGCAGGATATTTGGACACCAGGGCGGGAACGTTCAATAAACTTCGTTGGCCTTTCACTGAACATTCAAACACACATACAGACACACAGTTTCTGTGATAACAACAACAACAACAGGATACTCAAGGATGACGGATTCAAGACTCAATACAGAAAGAAAGAAAAAAAAGTCAAACTCTCTTACGCATCACCATACTTCTGCCACACACACACACACACACACACACACACACACACACACACACATACGTGAACTTCATGGTGAGGCTGTCCCACTGCCAGAAGCAGACCATGCCATCCGCTCCAGTGGACGCCAGATAGCGAGATGAACCCACAGCAGAGGAAGAAAACTGCAGACAGACAGAAATAAATGAAATCCTAAAAGTAAGAGCCTGTGATACTTCATTTTTGGTAAACCTCAATAATAATGTATTATGTAAATAATGTAAATATGATTATGACATTCCGACTGAGGTTTGAAGTATCGCGTAATTAATTCAGAACCAAAGTAGTTGATTTACTGTCTGTGCTGCAATCGATTAGAGTCAAAACAACACACAACTGTCCCTTAACACACACAAACACTCCTGTGTTTTATGAGAACATCTCCTAACACACACCTGTCTCCCGAGTGTAAACGTTGCCGAACACACACCAGTCCCCCAACACACACCTGTCTCCTGCATGTAAATGCTGCCTAACACACACACACACACACCCACACCTGTATGGAGGTGATGGAGGCGGTGTGTCCCTGTAGGACAGTGATGGGAGCGCAGGTGCGGAGACACCACACACGGATGATCTTGTCACAGCTGGCGGAGGCGAGGAGCGTGTTCTCGTAGTTCACCGCCATGTCGGAGATCTCTGCTGCGTGACCCCGAAGTGTTGATAGGAGACGCCCATCGTCTGTCGCCCAGATCTTCACAAGACAGTCGTCAGAACCCTGAAAGAAAGAAAGAAAGAAAGAAAGAAAGAAAGAGAGAGAGAGAGAGAGAGAGAGAGAGAGAGAGAGAGAGAGAGAGAGAGAGAGAGAGAGAGAGAGAGAGAGAGAGAGAGAGACTTATGAATTTGAGACTTATGAGACTTATGAACACACACTTATGAATTTTCAGGCCATGGTTACACATTTGTTATACGTGAGTAGTTATCCTACATTTAATATTCCACGCTCACCATTCATTCAAGCAGTTAAAAATAACTGATTAAAAAAGCAAACAAAAGAAACAAAATAAGCACACAGCACAACTCCTCCTTGCTGGGGTCACGTGTCACGATAGCCCCGTTTTCTTCACGTCGCCCAGCCTACATACTCAGGACAATTCACAAACAAAAGCACGCGCACACACACACACACACACACTCTCTCTCTCTCTCTCTCTCTCTCTCTACCGTAAAGATGCGTCGGCCTGTTCTGTCAAATGCCACACAGTACACAGACGACAGATGTCCCAGAATCCTTCTGTGCATCTTCATGTGTTGATACATGCAGGAAGGAACAGTGTGACCAAATCGGGACACCCCTGTTGCCTGGCGACCACCCATGATTGACACTGTGGAGAAAAGTTCTCATTAGTAAAGGGATGCCTGCCATCCACGCCCGTCTCACGCCACCCACGCCCGTCTCACAACTTGTTCCCAGGTATTACATGTACTTTTACCTGTATATTTGCTGACTAATACAATATTTATTGACCAATACAATAAACTCCTATAAAACTAAAAAAAAAAAACACTGTAGCTCTTTTATACATTATTATTTATTAAGATTCACATCAGAAACAAGTCCAAGCAGCCTAGTGTTAACTTATATGCCAACAGCACCATCTTGTGTCAAGCACAAAGCCTAAATGTGGCATAAACAAATAACGTCTTTCTGAGTTTAAAACGGAAACACAAGAGTCTAATCAGTGAGCTGGTGTTGCTGTGGGAGGGGCTTACCGAGGTTTGGTGGTCTGCTAGACCTGACAGGAGGTTCTGGGGGGCGGCCCCTGTGCAGAGCAGCCACCGCAGAGCCCGCCCCCACTGTGTGAGGACAACCTGAAGGGGGACGTGGTCATCAGTAAATAAACATTAGTTTGTGCATCAAATTTGGAAAAACCAACAAGGTGTTTGTGTGAGGGAGCGAAACGTAGACACCAACGACTCTTACAAAGGAAAAAAGAACCCTCAGATGTCTGTCCAGTTCAGTTTCAGTGACATTTCACCTCCAACACTACTCTAATGTGTGATATGGTCAGTCTTGGGGTGTGTGTGTGTGTGTGTGTGTGTCTCTCTCACTCTTTGCTGTACGCAGTAGTGACTGCTGTCCAGTGCCCAGTAGACTGCAGACTCCAGGTACACTGGGAGGTGTGTGTGCATCCACCAGTGGACACATCTGCTCACACACTCGCAACAGGTAATCTGCTGGAACATGTTGGTTAAGAGCAACCTGCACAAGCACACAAGAGAGCAACAAGTCAAGAGAAATAATAACAATAATAAAAAATGTGTAGGTGTGTGTATATATATATATATATATATATATATATATATATATATATATATATATATATATATATATTCGTTTATTATACACACATACACACACAATATGTTAACACTGTGAAATTTAATTAAGAAGCTCAAGAAAATATTGATTAGTTTGAGAATGAACGAAAATTAAGCAAGTAAACAAAAAAATTGTAACTAAACTGTAAACACAAGCTCGCGCACATACAAGCACGAGCGCACGCGCGCACGTACGCACACAAACACACACACGCGCGCCCGCACACACAGCGTCTCTCCACATTGTCCAATCACATTCATCGTAGAACGCTTTCGCAACAATCACCTAAACTGTAACTGGCGCCTCATTGGCTGCGCCGTTTGAGTGACGTTTCAAGAAGCCACTCCCGCCTCGCTCGGCCCCTCCCGCCCGCCCCGCACAAAGACTCGCGTTTCAAACCCAATAATATCGTTTCAGGGACGATATCAAAAGTTTGAAACAAACGTGCCGCACACGGACATTAATGTGGTTCTGAGGCGGTGCGCCGCGCGACGTTACCCCAGACCCCGGCGCTATAAACCCGGGTTAAACGCGCGCCGCGGCGGGTCCCTCCGCGCGGATGTGGCGGCGTTATTAAACCAGTACACTCACCCAGTCCTCGAAGTTTCGGCTGTACCGGTTCCCGTCCCAGCTCCACCGCTTGGGGATGATCTGAAAAGCGGACACGCGGCAGGGTGAATAAAGGGGGAGCGGGTCCGGTGCGGTGCGTCCCCGCCGGGTCAGACAGACGCGCTGCCCGCGCCCGGCGGACGGAAAACCGCCTCAGTATTTATGTCAAAAAAAAAAAAAAAACACCACCCAGCTGATGTCGCGCACGCGAGCCGCCCCGCGAGCCCGCAGAAAAGGCGCCAAAAAACCGCCCGCTCACCTCGTACTGCGCGAGCTCCGCCAGCAGCGTCTGGAACGACAAACGGTCAGTCAGTCAGCGGCCACACGGCCGCGCTACGGGCGGCTACGGCACACGGTAACGGCGGCGGCGGCGGCGCACACACGCGGGCGGGCGCTGTTTACCTCAGCCGACCTCCGGCACGGTCCCGACTGGAGGAATCTGGCGATCAGGAAGTAGAGCTCTGAGGGGAGAAGAGAGAGAGAGAGAGGACGCCGTTATCGCCCCGCTAGCCTAGCCTAGCTTAGCATCGCGGGCTAAGTGCTAAAGCGCGTGAGGTGTTTTAGTTTGTGGTGTTCGCGCGAGTCAGACGCGGTCGCGGTACCCACCGGCCTCGAGTTGCGAATACCGCTCCGACGCCATGGCCCGGTTCGGGCTCCGCGTTGAGGTCGCTCGGTCTTTCGCTCTGTGTTTGCTAAGCGGCCCTTCTTGAATTGTTCCCACCGTACGGCCTTTTCCTCGGAGTACCCGCAGCGCTTTGTGCTGGCGCCCCCCTGCGGCCGCCCCGGGCTGCAGTACCGCCCGCGGCCGCCAGAGGGGCCCGAGCACACGGGAGCGCCACCAGGTGAACTCACCTTTTCTTTTTTATGTTTGCAAGGCGCACACATTTTGATCGGACTCGTTTGCACAGCGTGTAAAGGTGTTTACAATTCAAATCCGCAGTCTTCATGAGGATGGTCTCTGTATCGGTGCTTTAAAGAGGCGCATTTCAACACTCACCTAATTTAAATTGTTCCCACACCAAGCAAAAATAATGATTTTTTTTTTGTTGCTGATCTGTCCTTTTATCAGCTGGGAGTCTTTATTATTTTAACATGACATCACAAGTATGTGGTTATCATATTGATGTAAAAAGGCCTCTTTTATGTCCTGTGACTTAATTCCCAGTTTTGAGGCCATATCACAAAACTTGTTCATGACTATTTTCTCTAAAATCACATTGATGACATTTGCACAGCATTTCCTGCCCTTGGACATCTACTGTCCTGCGTATTTAAACAATCCAGTCCAACAGATCTGAGCTGTGAGGACGTTTGTAGAGGCAGGCGTCCCAGGAGAGGTGCCCCCTCACCAAACAATAGTGTTGGGTCCCTCAGGAAGGCTCAAACACAACACACCCCCATCCTGTGCCATTAGATTAGGAGAATAAGATGTACTGGAACTAGGGAGAAGATAACCACTGAAGTGTGCAGTGTGTGATCTAGCAGAACCACTGAAGCGTGCAGTGTGTGAACTAGCAGAACCACTGAAGCGTGCAGTGTGTGATCTAGCAGAACCACTGAAGCGTGCAGTGTGTGATCTAGCAGAACCACTGAAGCGTGCAGTGTGTGAACTAGCAGAACCACTGAAGTGTGCAGTGTGTGAACTAGCAGAACCACTGAAGTGTGCAGTGTGTGAACTAGCAGAACCACTGAAGTGTGCAGTGTGTGATCTAGCAGAACCACTGACGTGTGTAGTGTGTGATCTAGCAGAACCACTGAAGTGTGCAGTGTGTGAACTAGCAGAACCACTGAAGTGTGCAGTGTGTGAACTAACAGAACCACTGAAGTGTGCAGTGTGTGATCTAGCAGAACCACTGACGTGTGCAGTGTGTGAACTAGCAGAACCACTGACGTGTGCAGTGTGTGAACTAGCAGAACCACTGACGTGTGTAGTGTGTCAGTTAGCTGAAACACTCAAGTGTGCAGTGTGTGAACTAGCTGAAACACATGTGCCCTGTGTCAAGTGTGGTCAATAATTTTTATCTCAACTAGGGATGCACCGAAAATTCGGCCACCGAAAATTTTCGGCCGAAATGGCTTAAATTTGCATTTTCGGTTTTCGGCCGAAATACTTTCATCACCGAAACAACACGGCCGAAACAATGTACTGTGATGACGCAAGCAAAAATCGCCACCTGCACGCGCTTATTTGGATAAAGCTAGCAAAAAAGTTTTCCAGTGATGGCGCCAAGGCAAAGGACATTACACCAAAAATTATGGAACTCGCTGCCAGACGATCAGCCGTTCTCTGTCGTAGGGATTTCGTAGGCTAATAGAGCACATTGAGCCCCGTTATGTTTTGCCGATCAGACGACATTTCTCAGAAGCGTGTTTACCTGAGCTGTTTAATGTTGTTGCAACTCACGTCACGTTTTTATGAGAGAATTTATATTTATCTTTCAGGCCAGTCAGTTATAATTTAATTTAACTCGTATAAAATACATATATTTATCCTCTCAGATAAAAACGGTCTGCAAGCGAGTTAAATTTAATTAGGGGTCGGCCGTTGTCAGCGTTATCGTCGTTATCGGCCCACCACTAATTTTATTTTATAATATGCATTACTGTAATGTCAGTGCTAAATAAATATTTTCAAATGAAATTTTGTAGTTGATTTATTCTTTGAATAGCAATGCCTTGATTTTAGTGAGGTTAGCCATAAATCCAGTGTTACTAATAATTGGCATAATGTAGGCTATTTCGGTGTTTCGGTTTTCGGCTTTCGGCCTTGGTTTCCTAATTTTCGGTTTTCGGTTTCGGCTAAGAATTTTCATTTCGGTGCATCCCTAATCTCAACATACATGTAATAAACATACAGGAACAGGAAGTCACTTGAACAAGTTTTTTTTTGAGGAAAACTCCAATGAGGACTTTTATTTAGTGAGATTCAGGGCACGCTACTCTTTCACAGATGAATTTTCAGTGTTTAAAAAAACTCCCAAAAACATTAGCTTTTTTTCTTTAAAATCCTGTAATTTCAAAAAATCCCACACAAATACACCCCCCCCCATCCCGGTGAACCGCTGACTGTCATCATTGCGTGGCCATGTCTGAAGATGTGTTACACAGGCAGGGGGCACCTGGAATGTTACACTTGTCTAATGTAGTTCTATTTTTATTCTCTTTTCATATTTGCAGGATTTATTACTTTCAAATTTTTTTTTGATTTTTAAAAAGAAAAGAAAATAACCCCCCTAATGAAAAACAAACAGGGTATAAACCCGAGATTAATACCACAGTCCCTAACAGACGAGAGCACAAACCCAGCATCTAACCCAGGTTCTGCACTGAGAACTCCTGAACCAAGATACACACCATCCATTAAAAAAAAAACAAAACAAACAAAAACAACCCCAACACCCCCAACCCGAAGTCACGGCCTTCGCACGCCGCTCACGCTGGACACAACTGAGGTGGTCACCACTGAAAACCCCTTTAGCTTGTGTTTTTGTGCTAAAAACCTGAACCAGTATTTACAAAATTGTTGATAAAAATATTCTTCTGGTGACAGTTGTGGATAGAGGGATCCTTTAGGGGCTTGGAACCTGCAGAAGAGGGGAGAGGAGGGGAGGGACGGAAAGAGGGGCAAGAAAGGAAGGATAGGCAACAGACGATGGGAAAGAAAAAAAATGGATGGATGGGTGGGGCGCTACTCAGCTTTAGGCTCCTCCTTCTCTGCTTCAGGCTCCGCCTCCGGAGTTTTCTCAACCTGTATGGTGACCAAAGCAAACCAATCCCAACTTAGGCTGGATCATTTGTGCAAATCAGAATTTCATATAATGCGAAGAAACAGTTTTAGCATTCCAGGGTTCATTTATTTTGCACCCTCATTAGAGACAGGAAGTCCCACCCCCTTCTTCAGGGTTAATACATGGAAATCTCTTCAAAACCCAATTTTGAGGATTAAGAGCTTCTCCCATCAGGTCGGGTGCACACTTGTGTAGGCGTTCTGCACAGAACCCCTCAAACCCACTTCTCTTTTTCTGTATTCTCCTTACCTCCTCCATGTAACAATTATTTCATTTTTAAAAAATATTTATTTATATAAAGTAATTTATGCATCATACCTGGTATATGGTATTTTTTAAATTATATTTTTTATACTCCATTTACAATGTGTTTGTCTTGGATGTGCGTGTGTGTGTATGTGTGTGCCTGATTGTGTCTCTTTTTTGCTTCTTCTGTTTTCCTTTCCTTAACCTGTCCAGGTGGTCGTGCTCTATATCCAGGTGGGTGCATAAGTTGATTTGTTTGGGTGTTGGGCACAGCATATGTAAAGTATTCAAAATGGAAACATTTAAGGACACACACTATATTTTGCACATTAGTTAAAAATGTTCAAAAAAGCTTCAAAACATCGATATATACTGTTAATAATATATACTCCGGTTAAGGAGGAAGAGGGGAACTGTTCATTGACAGTTTCTGACAAAACTGCTGGTTTAAACCGATACTCACATGATTTTTTCCAGTTCCTGTTTGCTAGTAAGCAATTAAGTGTAATAAACAGAACTGTGTCTACAAACTAGTGTATAGTAACGTTAGGTCTATAGTAAACAGAATGAGGTCTACAGACTGGCAGTGGGATTGTCGTGGGCTGCAGTGGAGCTACTAGACCGCCATTGGCCAAAATATACTTTCTTTTTTCTGTTTTTCAAAGTAAAAATACTTCATGTACATATTTAAACAATGTGTCATTTCACATGTGTAAATTATTGCAAAAATATATTCAGGTTGTACTCGGTCTGTACTGTATTTAGGGTTAGTACGATCTGGTGCAGCACACTCACATATTCGATAAGGCTAGCTGGTGGATTAGCAAGACAGTTCAAGTTATTCTGAGTTAAATGTTTCTGTTCTCATGTATGAGTTGTAGGCATCACTGTTAAAACCAAGATTTTTCACAACTAAACATCTCAAGGCTGGACCATCTAAAGGTGAAGCAGCCACCGTCTCTCTGACCAAGAAAACCTAGGAAAGCAAACAGAAACCAAAACAAAGGAACCCAGCAGTGAATAGATCATATTTGTGGAGATGTTCAACGGTTAAATGGTTGATTCATGTTTCATGTGGCCTGCTCCTAGAAATCCACCAACCCCCATCCTGGAAATCTGGTTTTGTATTTTGTTGTAGCTGAATACAAATGACATGTTTTTACAATTTTATATTGTGTATACATTTCCTTTTACATTGTCCGATGTGTCATTTTTTAAATTGTATTACCTTTCATGTATATCTAACTCTGGGGTTACAGTAGACTGGATGAGGGTTACAGTAGGGTCAGTTTCAGCTTTACACAACACAAGCATAAAGCAGAATTGAAGCCAGCAATGTGCATGTGTCGGTAATGTCTTCTGACCAGTAGTGTGTGTCAGTAGAGTCTGTGGGCCAGAACTCCAGAACCATATTTCATTACCCAGTGTCAAAGCACAAGCACTGATCCTGAATCAGGCCCCTGTGTATAAATGCAGACATTAGCAACTGAATTATCAACATCTCATAACAGGACGCCAACTCAACGCAGCATTTGATGAGCCGGAATATTCCAAATTCTGTTACTTGCTACTATGGTAACGCTCATTGTTACATCACTCAGGGTAATGGAAGACCAATCACAGCACATTTTAGTGACAGGTTGCATCGATGTTGTAAAGCCAAACAAACATATGAAGGTGGAAATACCATGCAGACGTTTGTAAAAGCTGATACACATACTTGAGTAAGACTTGCGTGGGCTTTTGTAAAGGCTGTGCATGTTCTGTTTCATTTCTGCATCACTGATTTCTAAGGTTTGCTCTCAAAACGAGGTTTTGACAAGTGACACCATCAGTAGTTCCAGTGGAATTTAAACACTGGCGGTGTGTGTATATGTGTGCCGTGTGTGTAGTGTGTATATGGGGCATGCGTGAGAGTGTATGTGCACACGTGTGTGTGCGCACACATGAGGAGTGAGAGTATATGTGCACGTGTGTGTGGAATGAGGGTTTGGAGTGTGAGTATATGTGCACATTTGTGTGGAGTGAGTGCGTGTGAGTGTGGAGTGTGAGAGTATGTGCATGTGTGTGAAGTGAGTGTGTTGAGTGAGTGTATGTGCATGTGTGTGTGGAGTGAGTATGTGCACATGTGTTTGGAGTGATTGTGTATGTGTGTGTGGAGTGAGTATGTGCATGTGTGTTTGGAGTGATTGCGAGTGATTGTGCATGTGTGTGGAGTGTGAGAGTGGAGTGAGTGTATGTGCATGTGTGTGAGTGGGTGTATGAGCGTCTGTGTTGAGTGAGTGTAAGTGTGTGTGGAGTGAGTGTATGGAGTGAGTGTATGTGCGTGTATGTGTGGTGAGTGTGTGGAGTGAGTGTATGTGTGTGTGTGCGCACATGTGTACCTCATTGCTTTTGGTCTCTCCGTTTTCTGATTGGTTCTCCTCCTTACTCTCATCAGTCTTTGCCTTTGTCTTCTTCTCTTCCTGTTTATCATTCATTTCCTTTTCTTTCTGTATGAACCCATGAAAAATGCACAACAAACAAATGAACCAGACAGACCCGTGACCTGCAGCCCCAGTGGAAGAACCTGCACCGTGAGCCGTGAGTCGTGCTGACGTTTCTTCTCACCTTCGCTGTTTTCTTGGGTTTGGGTTCAGGTTTAGGGGTTGTTGGTTTCTACAAGAAGGAAACAAATTATTCCCACATCGCCATCAGAAAACAAGCTTTCCACAGAGACACATATCTAATGGACAGGAGTGAGAATAGACTAGCAGACATTGATTTGATCCATTGTAAGTTACAGAGATCAGTGTTCCTACACTGCTGTTTAACAACAACCAATGCACAACAAACCAGCTAGGACTCAACAGGTTAGAAGTTTCTACCATCTACACCTTTCATGTTCTGCGCTGCACAAAAGCTGTGACCCGGTTATCTGGGGTCTTCAGAACAGCTTCCCCTGATGTGCTTGGTCAGGGGGGGTGACCCCTGCCCACCACCCTCACTGCCCACGCAACTCTACCTTACATGCCCCTCATGAACAAAATGTGTAGGAATGAAGCCCATCGTGTGAAGACCCTGTGTAGTGAGCAGAGCCCTGCAGACCAAAATTAATACAGCCAAAAGAAACAAGCCAATGAGAGGCACTTACTGCAGATAATCTAGCAGACCTTCTCTGGGGCTAGGATGGCAAAACACACACACACACACACACACACACACACACACAAGTTTGATGGACAGATAGAACATGTTGAGAAATAATTAGGGACAATGCTGTAAACATTCAGAGAAATATATTTTAAATTGCTGAAGCTTTTCCAAAATCAACACATTCGTGTTACCTCTTCCTTGACTTCTCCATCAGTTCCCTGTAAACAAACAGACATTCATTTTTAAGAAAGGTTGCAAAAAAATTAAACACTGATAACAGTTAAAACTACAACACAACATGAGCACTTACTACGTGTTTGATGTTACCTAAAGCTGCATTAACTTAAAATAACTTAAAACATGTTATAAAGGTGTACTCATATAATGGGTACACAATAAAACAATTGCTCAATAATAATATACCTTTAGATGTTTGTTTTTTAAGTCATTAAAACGTTAACAAAATGCTCCCCAAGTTAAGGGAACGGTAAAAAGAAACGGATCGTGTGAACAGCAACGCAGTAGACGGGGCAGCGACTTAAGGCCGTCTCTTTAGTCGTGTCTTTAGACCGTCTTTAGTCGTGTCTTTAGACCGTCTTTAGTCGTGTCTTTACACCGTCTTTAGTCGTGTCTTTACACCGTCTTTAGTCGCGTCTTTAGTTGTGTCTTTAGTCGTGTAGTGTTCTAACGTTACCGTCCCAAATTCAATCACACCAAGTTGTGCTTCTGCGCGTTTGATCACCGGGAGGGGCATGTTGTTCTAAGGTTTCTTTAAACATGTCGGATTCCTGTACAACCAGTTTGTTTTGAGAACAATATCTAACTGGGTGCAGATTACGAGTGTCTGGAAGTACAGGTATGAACACCGATTTTGCACGGAGACATTTCACGGTGGAGGCTGAACTCATATTTTACGAGGGGGAGGGGCGCGAATTACAGGAGCTCTTTACTGCCATCTGGCGTTAAGAAGGCGTCACGACACCCATCGTCCACGGTGAACAAAGAAAACGTATTAAAATTGTTTACGAATGTGACCTTCTCCGAGGAAAATCGTCACAATTCATAAAATGAGAGTTACTGCCGTATTTTTTAAAACCCTTTAGGTGGTCGTTTGCCCGCTATCGTGCTTATAATTGGCGGTTTTGGCGCAGCTGCGTTGGAGATGGACGGAGCGAGGTAGGTACAGCATGGCTGCGGCGACACGGGCATGGAGACTCACTCCTGCCCACAGCCCAGCTTCAGAAAGAGCTGCCCGAGAAAAACCCTGGCCCTATCCGCGCCACCGTCGAGGAAAAATACAGCGATGTGTCAGAAAAATCCTAAAATTAACCACCATTTAGTATTCGCCAACAGACTCTAAAAAAGTCGAAAGGATTTTTATAAAAAAAACCCTCGTTGTCTCGAGGGCTTCCTAATTTCACGACTGATTTGTGAGGGCAAAAGTATATCCGCATGCTGTGCTCGGCTTTTCTACATACCTTTCTCTTGGGCATGTTGAGTTTGGGATATTTTTCTTCTTTTATGCAAAACTAACAGGTTATCTTTTATGATTCGGAGTTCAGATATCTGAGAGACTGTCGTCCGCTATGCACTAATTCTGTAGTAAACAGTGAAGCTGGGCTACATTAGAACCAGTGGTTGAATGGGGGGGGTGGGGGTGCGGCCAAACGCTGACTGACGTCGGGCTCGTCCAATCAGCTGCGATCTGAGGGGACCACAAAAGGACCATTCTGAACTCCGTATGTGTTTTACGCGCGAAATCCTGAGGTAAGGAAGAGCCACGCGCCGTACGGAAGCTGTGTTGATAATCTTCAAAACGACCTGGCCGTTATGTTCAAAACTGAGCCGTCGACGTTTTAGTCAGGACATTGTTCAGACAAACGCCACTATTCGCTTGAACATGGATTAAACGAATAAAAACACGTTAAAAAACACAAATAAACACATTTGATTCCTAGGAAGTATGTTGAAATGCAGTGTTGTCACCGTCATAGTGACAGTTGCTCTCCAGTAACACTAAAGAGAAGTTTTTCTCCCATTAAAGCTGTTTTACAAACAGTCCGTATCTTGTATATCGTAGTAGGCTTTTAAGCTTGACCTAGCTTGCAACACAAAAGTTTAAAGGCATTTTTAAAGTGGCTTTTTAAAAATCATGTATCACTTTTGTATAAGAACTTTAGAAGTCAATGAGCAATGACACGGCACAAAATGCTTAGCTTATATATGATGTAGACCAGGATGCAGAGACAGTTCTTTACAGACCTAGCCCCTCAAAGAGCAGAGCACAGGCCTGTAGGCTTACAGACCTCGGACCTGGTGTTGAGTAAAGGTAGAGATTCTTTGTGGGTCTTAATTAATCACAGAGAACATGCACTTTCACTAGCTTGAAGGCTAAGCAGGAACCACATGACACCCACAAGACGCTGGCCGGCCTACCCTGACGATCCTCACCCAGCTCTCAGGACCTCCCACCCCTGAATCAGTACTGAATCTGCACCCATAACTCAGTTCCTTGATTTGAGCTGTGCAGCTCTCAGAACACTCAGGTTCTTTTTTCAACCAAGTCTCCAGTTATATTACAAAAACGAGTCTTTTGGAAATACCAGAGAATTGTATGTAAGTGTATGCTCAGTGAGGAGGCTTGAGTTTAAATGATTTTAACACATGTTAAACTTGCATTGTGTTAAACATCTACTGATATGGATATGTTTGAGAATTGGTTGAGGATGAATGTCTAGTATTCATTAAAAATGAGTTTTATTTAGAGATTTACTGTACAAATGTCTTTTAAAATATGTTTTGACCCAGAGTTTAACCAAGACACCTCTCTCTTTAGACATATATGCATAAATGGGTGTGTATATACGTGTGTGTGTGTGTGTGTGTGTGTGTGTGGGTGGGTTGGGGGGGGGGTCTCAGTTCTGCTTTTGCTAATATATTGTGTGTATGTGTGTGTGTTTTTGTGTGTGTGTGTATGTATATGTACACTTCCTCTTTATATAGCTACACTGACTTGAGCAGAGAACTTGTTTAATTTGAGAGTGTGTGAGTTTATATTTAAAAACCTGTGAGTGAGGAATACACTTCAGCTGTGTTGAGAGTAGATAGATAGATAGATAGATAGATAGATAGATAGATAGATAGATAGATAGTTTCAAAGAAAAAAGGAATTTTTTGGGCTGTTTTATTCAGCTGGACTGGCAAGATCAGAAGAACCTCGTTCGCACACCAGAGCGGGTAGGTTTCTCATTATCTCGTTCTTTCTCTCTTTCTGTCTTTCTCGCCTGCCTGAGCTAACTGCAAACATTGCTAAGTAAAGTCATATTCCGTATCTGCAGCCTTATTAAGAGCTGAAGTCTTTGTTTCCTGTGATCGCACTATTGTGAAACAGTTACTGGCAACCTCATTCCACACAGCCAAAGTAACTGTAGTTTTACTTTGGCTGCAATCAGTTGTTTAACTGATCAATTAATTGATTGATTCAAATTAGTGAGACAGTTCAGGGCCTTGTTTTTAAAATGTTACAGATATTAAGGCCATCTTAAAGTGCTCATAGCTGCTCCCGTAGGTGTTCTGGTAGCTGTGAGGAGTTTGATGTTGTAGTGAATTAGAACCACAGAACCACTGAATCACAGAACCATTGACTCACAGACTCACAGAATTATAAACTCACAGAATCACAGAATGAGATTAACAAAACCACAGAATCATTGAATCACAGGCATACAGAAACAAAGAATCACAACCACTGAACCAAAGATTCACAGAAACACAGAACCACTGAACCAAAAAATCACAGGCACACAGAAACAAAGAATCACAACCACTGAACCAAAAAATCACAGACACACAGAACCATGGATTCACTGGACCACAGAATCACAGACGCACAGAAACACAGACTTGCAGAACGACAGAATCATAGACTTGCATAACCATGGAACGACAGAATCACAGAACCACATGATCACAACTGTGGCGCCTACAGCCATTCAGGACAGATCCACCTGACTCCACAGATCTCTGGCTTTATCTGAGACTGAGCTCACAAATGTACTAAATGGAAGAGATTCACTGATGCTGTCAAATAACTTCACTCTCATTCGAATGTCTCGATCATCTCCCTTTTCCTTGTTGAAGTCTTTGAAGACTCTGCGTGACATTAACTGTGTGTGGCAGTAACTGTGGTAGTAACTGTATGTGGCAGTAACTGGACGTATTGGTGTGGTAGTAACTGTGGTAGTAACAGTGTGGTAGTAACTGTGGAAGAATGTGGTAGTAACAGTGTGGTAGTAACTGGTAATAACTGTGGTAGTAATTGTGTGTGGTAGTAACTGTGTGTGGTGGTAGCTGTGTGTTGTAGTAACTGGTAGTAACTGTAGAAGTAACTGTGTGTGGCAGTAACTTAAACATAATTTGAAATAAAGTGTACACAAATTGTTTTCTGTTGTGCGCATATGACTGCCTGTGGGTGTGTATAAATGTATGTGTGCACGTGAATGTGTATGTGCATGTGTGTGTGTGTTTGTGTGTGTGTGTTTGTTTGTGTGTGTGTGTGTGTGTGTGTGTGTGTGTGTGTGTGTGTGTTTGTGTGTGTGCATGTGTGTGTGTGTGTGTGTGTGTGTGCTTGTGTGTGTGTGTAGGTTCCTGCCATGCTGGGTGAAGCTTTTCTCCATGTTCTGAAGCACAGACAGGAACATGCGGACCCTGTGGAGCTGAGCAGTCCCTCACACACGTTCCCTCACACACACTCCCTCACACATGCTCCCTCACACACTCCCTCACACACTCCCTCACATGCTGCTGCACATGCAGCCAACATCACCCCCTTGAGCTCCAGGTCAGCCCTGGTGCCACGGGCAGTGCGAGTGGAGAACTCTGGGAAAGGTAAATACACATCTGTGCGAGATTCATTCAGTCTATACCTCA
>NW_027506901.1:360000-362500 GCF_052324685.1 Brachyhypopomus gauderio
ACTCCCAAGAACGTTGAACGTGTGCCTAAATAAACCATTCAAACACCACTGATACTTCATGGAGATCTGTAGCTAATCACCATTTACAGTGACAACCACCATGATAACCGAATGTTCCAGCTCTACAGCTGTTCGTACACTTGTTTATTGGTCACTATGGTAACAAAGATTCACACCGAGCAGCCCAACACTTGTGTACTGTGGAGGTTGTGTGTGTGCATCTTTAGATGTTTCTACAGGACAAACCCAATGTTTGGACCAGGACAAACCTACATGGTCCCTGTGTGGACATTATGTACCAGGACAGACCCACACAGTCCCTGTGGGGCAGCTTACACAGGGTTGGGGTACATGGACACTTTCAGCACTGCTGTGCCCCTGCACACTACACACTACCCAGCTGGAGTTGACACACTACACACTACACACTACACACTACCCAGCTGGAGTTGACACACTACACACTACACACTACACACTACCCAGCTGGAGTTGACACACTACACACTACACGCTACCCAACTGGAGTTGACACACTACACACTACACACTACACACTACCCAGCTGGAGTTGACACAATACACACTACACACTACACACTACACACTACCCAGCTGGAGTTGACACACTACACACTACACACTACACACTACCCACCTGAAGTTGACACACTACACACTACCTCCATACCTCACACCTCACCTCACACCCCACCTCACCTCACACCTCACCTCACACCTCACCTCCACACCTCACACCTCACCTCACACCCCACCTCCACACCTCACCTCACACCTCACCTCCACACCTCACCACACACCTCACCTCCACAGCTCACCTCATACCTCACCTCCACATCTCACCTCCACACCTCACCTCACACCCCACCTCCACACCTCACCTCCACACCTCTCACCTCACCTCCACACCTCACCTCCACACCTCTCACCTCACCTCCACACCTCACCTCCACACCTCTCACCTCACCTCCTCACCTCACCTCCACACCTCACCTCCACACCTCTCACCTCACCTCCACACCTCACCTCCACACCTCACCTCCACACCTCTCACCTCACCTCCACACCTCTCACCTCACCTCCACACCTCACCTCCACACCTCTCACCTCACCTCCACACCTCACACCTCACCTCCACACCTCACCTCCACATCTCTCACCTCACCTCCACACCTCTCACCTCACCTCCACACCTCACCTCCAAACCTCACACCTCACCTCCACACCCCACTTCCACACCTCACACCTCACCTCCACACCTCACACCTCACCTCACACCTCACCTCATACCTCACCTCCACACCTCACCTCCACACCTCACACCTCACCTCACACCCCACCTCCACACCTCACCTCACACCTCACCTCCACACCTCTCACCTCACCTCCACACCTCACCTCACACCTCACCTCCACACCTCACACCTCACCTCCACACCTCTCACCTCACCTCCACACCTCACACCTCACCTCCACACCTCTCACCTCACCTCCACACCTCACCTCCAAACCTCACACCTCACCTCACACCTCACCTCCACACCCCACTTCCACACCTCACACCTCACCTCCACACACTAGCAAGAATGTAAATACTAGCACATTAATGTAAGGATGTAAAGACTAGCACACTAGTATAAGGATGTAAGGATTAGCACACTAGTGTAAGGATGTAAGAATTAGCACACTAAGGATGTAATGACTAGCACACTAGAATAACGATGTAAAGACTAGCACACTAGTGTAAGAAAAGACTAGTACACTAGTGTAAGAATGTAAAGACTAGCACACCAGTATATGGATGTAAAGACTAGCACACCAGTCTAAGAATGTAAAGACTAGTACACTAGTGTAAGAAAAGACTAGTACACTAGTGTAACAATGTAAAGACTAGCACATTAGTGTAAGGAAAAATTAGTATATGAGTGTAAGAATGTAAAGACTAGCACACCAGTCTAAGGATGTAAAGACTAGCACATTAGTGTAAGGAAAAATTAGTACATGAGTGTAAGAATGTAAAGACTAGCACACCAGTCTAAGGATGTAAAGACTAGCACACTAGTGTAAGAATAGACTAGTGTTACAATGTAAAGACTAGCACACTAGTGTAATGATGTAATGACTAACACACTAGTGTAAGGATGTAAAGTCTAGCACATTCGTGTAAAGGAGTAAATACAAGCACACTAGTGTAATGATGTAATGACTAGCACACTGATGTAAAGTCTAGCATACCAGTATATGGATTCTGCCATGGAAACAACACAGGAATTCTGTATCTGATAAAGGCTTCACAAGTACATGTATATTTGTTTATACTTTATTTTGTGTATTTTTCCTGTGGGTATTTTGTCTTGTGTGTATTTTTCCTGACTATATAATAATATATAACCCTAACCCTATATATAACCTTATATATAATAATATATAACCTTAATCTTAGAATAATATATAACAGAAGGGTCCCTCTCTACTCTTT